>NC_056527.1:7978788-7991621 GCF_019175285.1 Sceloporus undulatus | reverse complement strand
CTCAGCTTACTTCAAACTGCTGCAAACTGCGCTCAAAATGCAAAAGTAGGGAGATTATCACATGCCCTTTCTCGTCCTTTCCTCCTGAGCTAGACACAGGATGTACACTTTTAAATACAGATTTTATCAAATGCCTCCGTACCCGATCCAGACCTCTCCCTCACTTTTTGAAAGAACAGGATTCTTTCATTCTTTGCAAGGTCAGGAGAAGTCTGGATCAGGTATGGGATGCCATGATTGGGTTTGGGATGCTTCCTGCCTGAACTCAGAGGTGTGCAATAAAATCCACATTTAAAGTTTACATCCCATATCTAGCTTGGGAGGAAAGGAAAGGAAAGAGTGGTGCGATAATCTCCTAGTTTGCATTCAGTACTCAGCAAAGAGGAGGGGAGGGAATGGAGCCTTGCCCTTCCCAGTAGGTTCAGGCAAAAGCAAACTGCTGCATCTTAGCCTAGCTTGTTCTTCCTTATCAATAACCTTTGCCATTCTGACCACACTTGGAGGCTGCTTGGCCACATGTGTCCCAGTTTCCATCTGTGAAATGTTGGCAGGTGTGTGCCGGCTGTGGCATCCTGGAAGCTAGATTCCAAAAGGCAGCTTTTCCCAGCTCTCAATAATCAGGAGCTAAAAAGTCATGAAAACTCGGCATGTCTAGAGTCGTTTGTGTGAGATGGAGGAAAAGACAAATGTGCCAAGGTCATTGCCTCCTGCCCCACTTAGACATCTTTTTATTCTGAACTGGGACTGGAACCCTGGAAAGATGCTCCAAGCCCTGCATTGTCTGGGAAGTTCTTTTCTGGAAGCAGACATGTGCTGCAAGTAAGGGAGAGGCCTGTCTCGCCATCGTTCCTTCCTTCTCAAGAGAATGTAATGAAGGAAAAGGAAAAGTCTTGCTGAGCCCTGGAATGTGAGCAATGCCCCTCCCTGAATGTCTGTCTGCCACACACAGAATGAATGCCGGAGAAGGGACACCCTCTGCGTCTGGCACAGAGAACTAGGGTGGTCCTGGAACAAAGAGTTGTGTAATAAGACAGCATGGCTGCCTCACATGATTGATTGTCCATTTGACTTATTATTTAATGCCAACGGTCTACAATTCAGGCCTCTGTGCATTCTCCTGCTCTTCTACATTTTCCCACAGTGGTGCAGACTACTGATGGGAAAACATATACATCCCCAGTCATAGTGACAAACAAATCTTTCTCACTGATTCCATCACCTCTAACTTCACTAGAGAGAGAGAGAGAAAAAGAAAGAGGTACAGTTTAATGTGAGTTTTTTTAATGATGATGACGACTACAGCGATGATGATAATAAATTTTATTTCTTTCTCACCTTTCCTCAAAGTGGGGTACAGCTTGTTAAAATACAAAACACAGTTAAAAGCACACAAACCCACAGTTAAAATGAAACACTATAAAATCATTAAAATGCACTCATAGAATATATGCATATACAATTAAAAAGTCATGATGTAAAATTGACTGGGTAGGCCTGCCAGAAGAGAGATGTCTTTAATGCTATTTTAAAAGCAGTAAGCGTTTCCATCTGTAGCATCTCTTCTGGCAGGTGATTCCACAGTTTGGGGCCTGCAGATGAAAAAGTCCTCTGGGAAACCATTGCCAACCTAGTCCTGGTTGGTTGGGACAAACATTTTCCAGAGGATCTGAGTGCACAGGGCATATTGTATAGGAAAAGGCAATCCTGTAGGTAACCTGGACCCAAACCATGTAGGGCTTTCAAAGTAATAACCAACACTTTGCATTTTGCCCAGAAATTAATAGGCAGATAGTGAAGTGGTTTTAAGATTGGTGTGATGCGATCTGGCCCACATATTCTGAATCTGAACCAGTTCGATTTTCAGGATTTGGTGCAAAGATAGCCCAGTCTTGGTATAAAGATAGCATTATACCTCACCTTATACCCCAAAATCTCAAGGCAGCAGAATACAGGCAGCAACAGGCGCTAAAATAATGCAAAACAATGCACCCAATTAAAAACAGTTCATACAACTGAAAGTAATTAAATAATAACAATAACAATAACAATAATAATTCTATTTTTCTGCCTCTCCCAGTGGATTGAGGCGGGATTACAACCATAAAACCACATACAGTACAATGATATCTAAAATACATATTATAAACAATAATCAGTTAAAACTTGAATCAACAATACTAATAGAAACATCAGTTACAATGTGATGTTACAATCAGAAGCTGAATTTCTTCCATTTCTTTACAGAAGGTCGGGAGGGTATGCCCACCTGAAGAGATCCGTCTTTAGTGCCTTCTTGAAGGGATCTAAAGTGGTGATAAGATGGATCTCCTCTGGTAAGTTGTTCCATAACGTGGGGGCCATGGCAGTGAATGTTCTGTGGGAAGTTGATATTAATCTGGTCTTTGAGTATTTTAAAAGATTCTTCCTGGATGTTCTGAGAGTGCAGGGCGGATTATGTAGGGAGAGGCGTTCCCTCAAGTAACTCGGGCCCAAGCCATGTAGGGCTTTAAGGGTGATGACCAACACTTTGTATTGCGCCCGGAAGCTAATTGGCAGCTAGTGTAGAGATTTTAAAACTGGTGTTATATGATCTGACCTGGATGTTCCAGTGATCAGTCTGGCTGCTGCATTTTGAACTAGATTAAGCTTCCGAACTTGGTACAGAGGTAGCCCCATGTAGAGTACATTGCAGAAATCTAGTCGAAAGATTACTAGTGCATGTACCACTGTTTCAAGGTCCTTTCAGTCTAGGTAGGGGTGTAGTTGGCATATCAGCCGAAGCTGGTACCAAGCACTCCTGGCCATCGCATCCACTTGAGATGATAACTGTAGAGATGAGTCCAGGAGTACTCCCAAACTGCGAACTTTGTCCTTTAGGGGAAGTGTGACCCCGTCCAGGACAGGTTGGCAAATCTCCATCCCTGGACTTAGGGAACCTATCACGAGTACCTCTGTTTTCTCTGGATTCAGCTTCTGTTTTCCCTTATCCAGCCCGTTACCGACCCAAGGCAGGTATCCAGAGAAGAGATGCCATCCTTAGTTGCTGTAACAGTTGGAGACATAGAAAGTAGATCTGGGTGTCATCAGCGCACTGATAACACCGTGCTCCATGTCTCCGGATGATCTCTCCGAGTGGCTTCATGTAAATGTTAAATAGCATGGGGGAAAGAATGGTGCCCTGAGGGAAGCCAGATCTCAGCTCTCTCTTAGAGGAGCAGCTATCCACCAGCATCACCATCTGGAATCTGCCCAGGAGGTAAGAACAGAACCACAGGAGTACAGTGCCCCCAATACTTAACTCCCTCAGGCATTCCAGAAGGATACCATGGTTTATGGTATTGAATGCCACTGAGATGTCCAAGAGCACGAGCAGGGTCACACTTCCCCTGTCGATGCCCAGACGGAGATAATCGACTAAGGCGACCATGGCAGTCTCAACCGCGTATCCCACCCTAATGCCAGGTTGAAATGGGTCCAGATAATCAGTTTCATCCAAGACAGCCTGGAGTTGGAAGGTGACTGCCCTCTCGATCACTTTGCCCAAAAATGGTAAAAGGGGGACCAGTCTGTAGTTGTTTCTTAATAGGGGGTCTAGGGAGGGGTTTTTCAGGAGCGGTTTCACTACTGCCTGTTTCAGTGTAGATGGAAATATCCCCTCCCGGAAAGACGCATTTATTATAAATTGTAGTAATGTTTTTGTTGCATCTCCTCCCTGAATGGTCAACCAGGATGGGCAGGGGTCGAGAGGGCACGTCTTCCTCCTTACACTTCCAAGGAGCTTGTTCACTTCTTCGGTATTTACAGACTCAAAGTGATCCAGTTTAATACAGTCTATGTACAACAGAATCAACTAATCTGAAAGATGGTGCTGGAGGAGAGTTTGACATGAACTGTGAGAAGGACAGATAAACAGGTTCTAGAGCAAATCAAACCTGACATTGTCATACCTTGGACATCTTATGAGAAAACCTGCCATATTAAAACACAGCACAAAATAAAAAAATAATAATTTTGTTGTTGCTGTGTCCCCTCAAGTCATTTCCGACTTATGGTGAACCTATCGTAGGGTTTTCTTGGCAAGATTTGTTCAGAGGAGGTTTGCCATTGCCTTCCTCTGAGACTTCATGGTCGAGCCAGGAATTGAATCCTGATCTCTAGAGTCACAGTTCAACAATCAAACCACTACATCATGCTGGTAAAAAGATCTTGGTTGCAGGTTAAGAGATCTGTGCTGGCAATCTAAGGTCTGAGAGTTCAAATCCAAGCAGTTACTTTTATTGGGAGCCAGCATAGTGTAGTGTTTTGAGCCTTACCTATCCATAAGAGGCCAATCTAGCATATATTTCATCCACTGCAACCCATAGGCATGCCTTAGGCTGCACTCTTGTTTGTATTTTCTTCAGAGTAAGACACATTGGTGGGACTTGCTTCTGACTATGGATGCACAAGATTGGGTTGTACTCAGCTACTAGTTTTTTCCCCCCACGTACATATTTTCCTTTAATTTAAATTCCTCATCCATTGCAACAGACCACATGTTCAGAGCAGTATATGAATCTTCATCTACCCTGAAGACAGGATCCTGTGTAAGTGGTGAAGTCTGAAAACATATGGCATCCATTCTGTTTCTCCACCATCCATAAACGCTGCAGTTTAAAAGGGAGGGGGAACCCAAAACTTTTCACCAAGGGGCATTTCAGCAATCTGTAGCACAGAATTTGTGAGATGGCCAAGGGTGAGCAAAAAGTTGGCGAGGGTTCCCATGTTACACCTCCAAGAAATGCTATGGATGCATGACCGTGTTTATTTTACTATCATGCCGTGTAGCGGAAGACCAAATTAGGACTGGTGGAAGGGAAAAGAAGATCAACTCTGCCCTTATTTAATCCTTGAATTAGTAATCTTAAAAGGGTCCTTGCTGGACCAGAGCAAAAACATCTTACTACAGTGGTCAAATAGATGATTGTAGGAAGTCCACATCCAGGTAGGTTTGCCAGATGTATTACCATCCCATGCCCAGAAGTTTCAGGGCTAAAACAGCAAGTACCTAATGCACAAGCCTTTCAAATTCTTTCTAGTTATTGCATACCTCAGTGAGGACTAGAGGCATGCTTTTAAATCTATAAGTCTCCAAATACCTAATCCACAAGCCATTCAAATTCTTTCCAGTTCTTGCTCACATCAGTGGGGACTAGAGGCATGTTTTTGAAGCTAGTGAAAATCGGAAAGGTGAGAGCCACTGATAAGAAGTGTGTTGTACAATTGGCTAGGCTTCACATCCCCAAACAGAGACCACAGTTCTCCAGCATGTGCCCCAGTGAAATGAATGGTTACTCTGTGGGTTTTCCCAGTGCTGATTTTGCTAGCAGCTAATTGTTGCAAACTGATTTCTGGCTTGCATTGTGCTGAAGCAGTTCTCTCCAAGCAACCCTGTTTTATTATTATTATTTTTTTAAAAAAACCTTAATAATCCTTCTGCTCAGCACTTTGAGGATGTAGTACATTGTCAACCTGTGTCAAGCAAGCATTAATCAAATTCATGCTCCCCATAGCTCCGGGAAGTATGTTGAACAATACTGCCTTTCCTCTATTAAAGGAGAAAATGAGAACCATTTTCTACTGCACTGAAAACACACACTTCCATTCTTTGAAATTCCAGCACTGGAAGCATCAGAGTTAAGTCAGGAAATGGAACACTCCAAAGCCTTATTTTGTCCCAGGGCTGGTACTGCCAGTGTTTGAAATGGCCAGTGCTCCAATGCTTTTACCAGCAGCCAGATACCGAGAAACTGAAACAATAGCAATAGCAAGTACATTTCTATACTGTTTATCAAGTACAGTTAAGTATTCCCTAAGCGGTTTACAATATATAGGCTAATCGCCCCCAACAGGCTGGGTACTCATTTTAGTGACCTACTAAAGGATGCCAGGCTGAGTCGACCCTGAGCCCCTGGCTGGGATTGAACTCACAACTGGCATTTAACCACTGCACCACCAGAGCTCAGCTGAAACATGTATTATTGTTTGTTGTTAAATGCCACCAAATTACTTTGATTTATGGCGACTTTATTAATGGGAGACTTCTAAGTCACACTGCTATTAACTGCCCTGCTCAGGTCTTTTGAAGTCAGGGCCAGGGCTTCCTGAATTGTGGTCTTCTTCTTTTCCTGTTCTCATCTACTTTATCAAGCGTTATCATCTTTTCTAATGAGTCATGTCACCAGCATGAAGTAGTGGTTTCAGCACTGGACTATGACTCTGGAGACTGGAGTTCCAATCCCGTCTTGGCCATGAAAAGCCACTGGGTGACTTTACACAAGTCACACTCTCTCAACCTCAGATGATGGCAATGACAAACCCCCTCTGACAGAACTTGCCAAGAAAACCCTGAGATGGGGTCACCAAAAGCTGAAATGACTTGAAGGCACACAGACCACACATGACACCTCATAATATGTCCAAAAAGGATTCTTGTACAAAATATTGTACAAAAAGGATGCTATGGCATCCTGGGATTTGTAGTTTGTTGTGGCACCAGAGTGCACTGACAGAGAAGGCTATATCTCTCACAAACCTTCAAATCCCATACTTCCATAGCAATGAGCCATGGCCATTAAAGCACTGTTAAACTGCACTATTTCTGGAGTGCAGATGCAGCCTTACCCTTCTTCTGATTGCTTGACAACAGCTTCCATTTAGATTAATGCCTGAAGCTAGGCACAGAACATCTTTAATGATTTTGATGTTTTTTATCACCCACTTTGAAGTTATGTCAATCATTTGTGGTTATTATTTTTGTTTTCTCAACTGTAGATCTGTGCAACCCTCCTTTTGCACTTTCTTCTTATCTTTCATCAGTAGTCACTCCAAGTCTTTACTCCCTACTGCTAATAATCTGGTGTCATCTGCTTTTTATTTTCTACAGGAAGAAAAACCTCACCTGTTATATGTCTCTGTGTTGGGAAAACAGCACTATAAGCCAACAAAACCTGCCTTAGGGCTATTGTGTGTGTGTGTGTGTGTGGGGATATTCCTAGTAAGGAGCTGACTTGGCATTTTCTGAGCTGGAACTCCATTCAGAATATAGTAGTTTGGACTTTCTCCTACCAGATTTTGGTGAGGATGGCTTATTCCTGTGCTCTGCTCTGGTACCACAACAAACTACACTTCCCAGAATTCCATAGCATTGAGCTATGGCAGTTAAAGTGGTGTCAACCCAGATTATTTTTGCAGCGTGGATGTAGCCTTGATGAAAGAATCTTATTAGGTTGGTTATGTATTTAGGGAGAGCCAGCGTGGTGTAGTGGTTTGAGCGTTGCACTATGACTCTGGAGACCAGGGTGCAAATCCCTTCTGAGCCATGAAACTCAGTGGGTGACCATGAATAAGTCACACTCTCTCAGCCTCAGAGGATAGCGATGGCAACCTCCCTTTGAAGAATCTGAAGACTTGAAGATATATAACAGCAACAATAGCGTGTTTTAAGGGCCCAGGGTGCATCTACCCAGTAGAAATAAAATAATTTGACACCACTTTAACTGCCATGGCTCCATCCTACGGAGTCCTGGGATTTGCAGTTTGGTGAGGCACCAGCACTCTTTGGGAGGGAAAGGCTAAAGGCCTTATAAAAGTACAAATCCTTAGATTCCATAGGAAGCAGCTACAGCGCTTAAAGAGGTGCCAAACTGTGTTATTTCTGGAGTGTTGATGCATCCTCAGTTATAGCACTACAATTTTACTTTAACTGCTGCAGCAACAGTCTATGTAATCCTGGGATTTACAGTTTAGGGGAAAGCTTAGAATAAAGTTTAGGCCATTTCTCTTATTCCCCCCCCCCCCTGTGCATGAATGGCTAGAAGTTTCTGAAAGGGATGATGAGATTCCACATCCTTTCAACTATGGATGCTCTAATGGAGATGTCTGTGAGTGACCCAAGGACCGACTGCTGCTTTAATGAATAGCAGAATGGAGTGTTGGCTCTGCTGGCTTGGGGATTCTGGGAGTTATAGTCTAAAAGTGTAAATTTCCCAAACTCTCCTTTATCAAGGTGTTCAGTTGCTGGCTGACTCCCTGGAGACCTGAAATGGGATCAGTGGACTTTGGCTGCCTGTTGGGAGATTTTAAGCAATGTCTCCACCTGTGCGCAACCTGTGCATTGGGAAATAAAAACAAATATTACAAAAGGCTTCAGTTATCAACTTCCAATGAAAGCCATACTTGGGTAAGCAGCTTAGCCCTAGAGGATCTCATCACTAAGGAAAGTTTAAAGGCTTGGCTAATAGAGTCTGCTCAATGCATGGGAACTGAGTGGATGGATAGAACAATGGGAATTCCAACCTGATATGTATAGAGGACTGGTTATCTCCATCCCTACCCTTAAGATTTTATTCTGGATCATAATGCTAGAGAGGCAGTATGGTGCAGTGGTTAAAGGGCCCACTGAGCCATGAAACACTCAGTTGACAGTTTTCTAAATATGTAAGGGAAACTGGCCTCAAGCACCAGAGCTGGGAAGGAAGGAATCAAGTGTAGCCCTTCAGATGTTATTGGACTGCCCTTCCCAGCATTCTTTGCTGGCTAAGGCTGATGGGAGAGGCAGCCCAATGCCATTTCAAGGGATGTACTTTCTCCACTTCAAAACCTTCCAACATCCTGATGTGCCAGGGAGACTATCTGTCATCCCACTTTTTCAGCTCCTTTTAAAATGTCCCAGTTTTCCTCTTCTCCTCCCACTTTCCCCCTTGTCCTCAGCTTATTTTACTTGCTGCAAACTGAGTTCAAAGCGCAAAAGTAGTTTGCAGAGTGGAGGAAATGGCAGGATCTTGCCCTTCCCAGGATGCTCAGGGTAAAGCAAACTGCTGCAGCCTCTCTGGCTTGTGTGCTCTTCCACATTCAAAAGTTTTTGCCATTTTGACCATGCTGATGTTGGTCGACCACACAGGTCCCAGTTTTCACCCATGAAACATCGGAAGGTATGCGCGTGGAGACTAGTCTGACCTCTACATAGAGGGTAGCTGTTGTTAAACACCATTTTAAATGTTGGATATCGATACTTCATGGATATTTACATGCTCCTTCAAAAACTGCAAATATGAGTTAGGGGCAAGCCACCTCCCAGTTTGCTTCGGCCTTAAATCAAATGTCCAATCCCTTCAGGGAGGCTTTTTATATGCCTGTAAAACATCGGCTTCTATGTGCAGCTCTCTATAAATAAGTAATATGCAGTAATAATAGTTAATAAAACATGCTAGAGGGTGGAATTTCTTGAAGGGCTGCTGGAGGGGGGGGGGTGATGTGGCAAGGTTATTGGATTGTTGTGGACCGTTCAGAAGGTGTAGATGAGCAATAACTTATACCACTTGCTTTTCAGAAGACCTTATTTAAAACTGGGGTGAGCAACTGTTCTATGATCAGTCTGAGGCCATTTTTCTATCTCTGAAACTCTTGACAGAGTTGGCTTCTGCTGGTGACATGTGTAGGCATGATTTGCACTATGCAGGTGGAGTGATTTTTTTCTTCCAACAAATACACAACTGTCATATACAGTGGCAGTGTAAGCAGAGTTGCATCTCTGGCACTGTTATTCATGCAGTTGTGCATTCACCTATACTGAGTACAGTAGGCCCTCCACATTCGCTGGGGTTAGGAGCACAAGACTCCCGTGAAAGTGAAAAAATTGTAAATATAAAACACACTACTTTTTTTTTTTTTACCTAAGAGAGACCACTTCTCTAGGAAACTCTAGGTCCTCCAGCACAATCTATGGTCAACACCTGCCAAACGTGGACCATGGAATCATGCTGGAGGACCTACAAATGCCTACAAATGTTTTCTCTAGGAATCTCTAGAATCTAGATCGTCCAGATTTATGGTCAATTTCCAGCAGAATTTCTCTGCAGGACCTAGACTATTCTTAGGAATGATATTCTAGGAATGATATTCTCTCTAGGAATCTGCAAATCTACAAATAATCAAAACTGCAAAAGTCAAAACTAGAAATGTGGAGGGCCAACAGTATTGTGAGAACATACATTGCCTCTATGCATTGCACAGCAGGTTGTCAGCCATGCACATTGGCTGTTGACCCATCTACCTTGTGCTAAACTGGTATTTGGTATCGGGGTTGTGTAATGCACACTTAGCCAGCATGATGCAGTAGTCTGAGCATTGGATTGTAGGAAGCATTGGACTAGGACTCTGGAGACCAGGGTTTGAATTCCCACTCAGCCATGAAAACTTAATGGGTGACTTTGGGCAAGTCACACACTCTTAGCCTTGGAGGCAAAGGCAAACCTACTTTGAACAAATCTTGCCAAGAAAACCCCATGATAGGTTTGCCGTAGGGTCACCATAAGTCAGAAATGACTTGAAGGCACAGCAACAACAACAACGGGCTTCAGAGGGGTAAAAATGGACCTGGTGATAGGGTTGCTAAGTTTTCAAAATATCAATAATAGATAATCAAGACTGTAGCTACTGCCCTACTGACACGCTTTGCTGGGATGAGGGGGAATGCAAAGCATTGAATCTGAGGCAATAATACCAAACAGACAGGTTAGATACCCTTCAGTGTTGGGAATTTTGGAAATGGTAAGCACATTCCTTCCTTAGCTGCATAAGGCCAATGAGGTAGACAAGTGGAAAGATGATGTTAGAGGACTGTTAAACCTTGTCTTCCCCCCTCAGGCTTCTCCTTGCTTCCACTGTCGAATCCTGAGGAATGAAACAGCGAAGCCTAAGCAGCTGCAGCAATTTCACCAGTTTTGCTCCACACAGAATGAAACCACAGAGCTTGGTGAAGTTACTTTTAGCACTACAGGTCCATACCCTTCAACATTTCACAGCTGAAAACTGGGACAGATGTGGCCAAGCAACATCAGAACGTGGCCAAGATGGTAAAAGATATTAAGGAGGAAGAACACAGAAGCTAAGAGAAGTTGCAGCACTTTGCTTTTGCCTCAGCCTACTGGAAAAGCAAGACTTTGCGCCTTCTGCTCCTCTCCACTCCATGGAGTTAATTTAGTGCAAACTACTTTTGCATTTTGAACTCAGTTTGCAGCAGTAAAAATAAGCTGAGGATAAAAGGAGAAAGTGGGAGGAGCAGAGAGAAATTGGGACATTTTAAAAGACACTGAAAGAATCATAGAATCATAGATTTCGAAGAGACCTCAAGGGCCATTCAGTCCAACCCCATTCTGCCATGAAGGAAATCCAAATCAAAGCATCCCCGACAGATGGCCATCTAGCCTCTGTTTAAAGACCTCCAAGGAAGGAGATACCACTACACTATGAGGAAGGAGTGTGTTCCACTGTCAAAAAGCCCTTACTGTCAGCAAGTTCCTCCTAAAGTTGAGGTGGAATCTCTTTTCCTGGAGCTTGCATCCATTGTTCCACGTTCTAGTCTCTGGAGCAACAGAAAACAAGCTTGCTCCCTCCTCAATATGACATCCTTTCAAGTATTTAAACAAGGCTATCATATTACCTCTTAACCTTCTCTTCTCCAGGCTGAATATCCCCAGCTCCTAAGTCATTCCTCATAGGGCATGGTTTCCAGACCCTTGACCATTTTAGTTGCTCTCCTTTGGACATGCTCCAGTTTCTCCACATCCTTTTTAAATTGGATTAATTGGGACTGTTCCTGCCAAATTTGAACAATTGGTGGGAATACAGGTCTCATAATCTGCCAATCAAAATTCAGGGACCTGTAATCCAAAATATATTTTCTGAGCTCTGGAAAAAAAATGAAATGAAATAACCAGCCAGAAACAGGTCTAGCTGCATTCCAAGTACTCTGTCATTCCTCTCTGGAACTGGGAAAGTGTTCTTTTCCTCTTCTAATTGTCACAGCTCTAATGACAGTCCTGGAAGCCTGGAAGAAACACCACACCATTTCTGTCTCTGCAAGATGATCAACAGCAGAAATCCCAAGGACAGTTTTGCTCAATCCTTTCTGGGCTTTGATGCCTTCAGTCACTCTTCCAACTCCCATTGCAGAGCTGGGGGATCTGATGTAGGACAGATCCACCACTACATATCAGTGGCATCAATAAGGCGGTGCAGGGGGTTCACACTGCACCAGGTCATACCTCAAGGAGGGATGACACTACTGCTACTCAAATATCTGCGTTTTGGCAGAAACCTGCTGTGGCATTTGCCTGTTTATGTTTAAAATGCTGTAAGAGATGATGTGAGTGAGATGAGGCTCAGTGTGAAGAGAAAGCAGAGGCCCCAGATTTTTAAAGAAAATAAAATTTCAAAATTAATTTTTAATTTTTTTGAATTCTTTTAATTTTTTTAAAAAAATCAAATTTTACCAAAATTTCACTTTAACCACATGAAACAATGCATATGTAAATACGTTTAGGCTGTCCATATGATATTGTAATTTTAAGGTTTAATTTTAATTCTGCTAGTTATGTTGCACCTATTATCGTTAGATGCAGTGATGTATGGGAATTATGTTTTATGAATAATATTTGTACAAAAAACCCACGTTACTAAGGATTCTGTATAGTGTGTTATAGGAGGAGGTCAATGGGAGGGTGACACCATGAGTTACCACACTGGGTGACACCAACTGTAGTGATGCCACTGTTACATATCATCCAATAGGTTCTTATTTTTTTAAACATAAGACTCCCAAGGATGGGGGGGGGGGGGGGCAGGGGGCAGATGTCCTACATTTCAGTCTTATGTCCAGGAAGAATTCCAAAATGTCCTCCATTTTGAACATGACTAAGAAATCCATTGAGTAAGACCATGGTTGTTGTTTCTCTTTGTGAAATGTGTCTGCTTGGCAGCCTGCCCTCACTTCAAATAGGGAGATAGGATGG
>NC_056527.1:7939451-7978763 GCF_019175285.1 Sceloporus undulatus | reverse complement strand
GGAAAGCAAGACTTTGCGCCTTCTGCTCCTCTCCCTCCATGGAGTTAATTTAGTGCAAACTACTTTTGCATTTTGAACCAGTTTGCAGCAGTTAAAATAAGCTGAGGATAAAAGGAGAAAGTGGGAGGAGCAGAGAGAAATTGGGACATTTAAAAGACACTGAAAGAATCATAGAATCATAGATTCAAGAGACTCAAGGGCCATTCAGTCCAACCCCATTCTGCCATGAAGGAAATCCAAATCAAACATCCCCGACAGATGGCCATCTAGCCTCTGTTTAAAGACCTCCAAGGAAGGAGAACCACTACACTATGAGGAAGGAGTGTGTTCCACTGTCAAAAAGCCCTTACTGTCAGCAAGTTCCTCCTAAAGTTGAGGTGGAATCTCTTTCCTGGAGCTTGCATCCATGTTTCCAGTTCTAGTCTCTGGAGCAACAGAAAACAAGCTTGCTCCCTCCTCAATATGACATCCTTTCAGACGTATTTAAACAAGGCTATCATATTACCATCTTAACCTTCTCTTCTCCAGGCGGAATACCCCAGCTCCTAATCATCCCATAGGGCATGGTTTCCAACCTTGCATTTTAGTTGCTCTCCTTTGGACATGCTCCAGTTTTCTCCACATCCTTTTTAAATTGGATTAATTGGGGACTGTTCCTGCCAAATTTGGACAATTGGTGGGAATACAGGTCTCATATGCCAATACAAAATTCAGGGACCTGTAATCCAAAATATATTTTCTGAGCTCTGGAAAAAAAATGAAATGAGAATAACCAGCCAGAAACAGGTCAGCGCATTCCAAGTACTCTGTATTCCTCTCTGGAACTGGGAAAGTGTTCTTTTCCTCTTCTAATTGTCACAGCTCTAATGACAGTCCTGGAAGCCTGAGAAAACACCACACCATTTCTGTCTCTGCAAGATGATCAACAACAGAAATCCCAAGGACAGTTTTGCTCAATCCTTTCTGGGTTTGATGCCTTCAGTCACTCTTCCAACTCCCATGGCAGAGCTGGGGATCTGATGTAGGACAGATCCACCACTACATATCAGTGGCATCACTAAGGCGGTGCAGGGGGTTCACACTGCACCAGGTCATACCTCAAGGAGGGATGACACTACGCCTCAAATATCTGCGTTTTGGCAGAAACCTGCTGTGGCATTTGCCTGTTTATGTTAAAATGCGGTAAGAGATGATGTGAGTGAGATGAGGCTCATGTGAAGAGAAAGCAGAGGCCCCAGATTTTTAAAGAAAATAAAATTTAAATTTCAAAATTAATTTTTAATTTTTTTGAATTCTTTTAATTTTTTTAAAAAAATCAAATTTTACCAAAATTTCACTTTAACCACATGAAACAATGCATATGTAAATACGTTTAGGCTGTCCATATGATATTGTAATTTTAAGGTTTAATTTTAATTCTGCTAGTTATGTTGCACCTATTATCGTTAGATTCAGTGATGTATGGGAATTATGTTATATGAATAATATTTGTACAAAACACCCATGTTACTAAGGATTCTGTATAGTGTGTTATAGGAGGAGGTCAATGGGAGGGTGACACCATGAGTTACCACACTGGGTGACACCAACTGTAGTGATGCCACTGTTACATATCATCCAATAGGTTCTTATTTTTTTAAAAATAAGAGTCCCCGGGGGGGGGGGGGGGGGGGGCAGGGGGCATATGTCCTACATTTCAGTCTTATGTCCAGGAAGAATTCCAAAATGTCCTCCATTTTGAACATGACTAAGAAATCCATTGAGTAAGACCATGGTTGTTGTTTCTCTTTGAGAAATTTGTCTGCTTGGCAGCCTGCCCTCACTTCAAATAGGGAGATAGGATGGATTCTTCTAAATTTCTTTTTTCCTTGGAGCAGCAGGAGACAAGAGTTGGCTCCAGAGCTCAGGGTACATTTGTTTCTCTACCATTGCCTCGAACACTAGAAATCCACATGCCCAATTCATCAGGATGCTGTTCGCTGGCTCTAATAATTCAAAGGTCATTGCCCTGTCCAGAAAATGAAACATGGTCGCAGTGATGATGATCAATGGACAGTCATGCTCTCAACCTCAACTTTTTTCTTGGTTTCTGGTGTGTGGCTTATTGCAGCCTTACCAGTGTCTGCGGAGCATTAATAAAACTACTCTCCCTTGCTTAACATTTGCCCTTGATTTGGTATGAATGAAACTGCAAGAAAAGGAGAACCTATGCTTTTTGGTTTGTTTTTTTCCCCTTCAAATGAATGAATGAATCAGTCTCCATGTGCTGGTACATTTAGTTCAGATGAAATAGCCAGAGCCCTAGTTTTTGTAGTGTTGTTGTCCAAGTGACCTACATACTAGACAACTGCCAGATCAATATGCACTGAGTCATGCCAGGACTGGGAAAGATAACTTCTCTGGACTGCAACTTCTAGAATTTGCCAATGCCACTGGCATTGTGGCTTGGGAATTCTGGGTATTGTCATCAAAAGAAGTAACATTCTGCAGAGAAAAGTAGTTCTTCTGACCCTTGTTGTTCTTGTTGTTGTTTGCCTTCAAGTCATTTCTGACTTAGGATGACCCTAAGGCAACCCTATCATGGAGTTTTCTGGGGCTGAGAGTCTGTGAGTTGCCCATAGGCACCCAGCAGGTTTCCATGCCCATATAGGAATCTAACCCTGGTCTGTAGAGTCATAGTCCAATGCTCAAACCACTACACTAACCCTAATAACTGGGAACTGAAAGAGACATGTTTTCCAGGCATTATTATTTCCAAGTGATGCATGCCACCATTTCATATGGACAAAGCTTGGAAAGTTCTTTTTAAAAATCCATTCCCATTTGTATAGAGTTTGAAAAGTGACCGGTTGCCATTTCTCACTGTTATCAAAAAAGGAATTCAACACATTACTTGTTATGCTGCCCATTACTTTCTTATTATTTTCCATTATGTTTTTGAAAGGGAAAAAAAAAAGCTTTCAGGGATGGTATAAAAATGGAAAAGTCCCTATTGTGATGCCCTTTAGAAATGTCCTTTAAAAAGTAACTTTTGAAAATATACATGGACCATTATTATTTACCTGCACTGAGTCACTGGACTTTTTCTCATCATGTTGTTTTCTAACATGTTGCTTTGTTAGACTTCTCTTACAGTAAGCAATTGGATTGTACATAACTCATTACTCCTGAGCTTTGTACATGGCATCCATTCCTTTTTAGCCATTCATCTTTCTGCATCTTGAATTCTCAACAAGGTGTGTGCACATACATACATGCAAACTGTGAGCCTGCCTTGGGTGTGTTTTTTTTTTGCATGCACCTTCAGTTTTTACAGAATGCTCAGAATTCATATTTAGATCCAGAATACTGGTCAGCCTTTAAAAATGCAAGAACAGTACATCGCAAGACATAAGGCACATCCAGACTGATCGAAAAGTCCCAGATTTTATTCCTGTTCTTTCTGATTTTAAACATAAAATAAACTGACCTGGGGAGCCAGTTTAAAAAGTTTCTGATTATACCGAAAGTTGACAGGAAATATTCTGTGCTGAACAAATAATTAAAAAAAAAAAAGAACAGGAACAAAATCTGGGACTTTCTAATCTTTTTAATTAGTTGGGATGTGCCATAGCAGCTAGATTTAGACAGCATAACAATCATGTTTATTGCAATGAGAAAGGAGCTTAGGAGCCTTGGTGGCACAGTGGTTAAATAATAATAATAATAATAATAATAATAATAATAATAATAATAGATTTTATTTATATACCGCTTTTCCACAGATCAAAGCGGTGTACAAATAATTAAAAAACCATAAAAAACGTTGCATAAAATAGATAAAATCCCATAATAAAACCGTGCAATCACAAACATTTTAAACACAATCGTTCACATTCAGGGGTAAGCGTAGGGAATCTATGGCAACAGAGTAGGCAGCTTCATTCTTGGGAGGGGGGAAGGCTTGACAAAACAGAAAAGTTTTAAGTCTCTTTTTGAATGTTTCTGGGGGGATTGTCAGACGGAGCTCCTCGGGTAGATCATTCTGCATCTGCGGGGCCACCACTGAAAAGGCCATCTGGGATGTGGCAACATATTTGGAAGGTGGAATTATCAGTAAGTTCTTCCCAGATGTTCTGAGTGTGCGGGGTGGATCATATGAGGAGATGTGATCCCTCAAGTAACTCGGGCCTAAGCCATGTAGGGCTTTATAGGTAGTAACCAACACCTTGTATTGCACTCGGAAGCGAATGGGCAGCCAGTGAAGATCTTTCAAGATAGGTGTTATATGGTCAAATCTGGCTGCACCAGTGACCAATCTGGCTGCCATGTTTTGTACTAACTGAAGCTTCCAGACTTGGTACAAGGGTAGCCCCATGTAGAGCGCATTACAGAAATCTAAGCGAGAGGTTACCAGAGCATGTACCACAGTTTCAAGGTCCCTTTGGTCCAGATAGGGTTCCAGTTGGCGTATCAACCGGAGTTGATAGCAAGCACTTCTGACTGTCACATCTACTTGAGATGTCAACTGCAGGGACGAGTCCAGAAGTACTCCTAAACTCCGAACTTCGTCTTTCAGGGGAAGTGTGATCCCGTTCAGGACAGGTGGATAAATTTCCTTTCTAAGGCCTGGGGGACCTATCACCAGTACTTCTGTTTTCTCTGGATTCAGGCTGAGTTTGTTTTCCCTCATCCAGCCCATTACTGACTCCAGGCAGGAATTCAGAGGAGAGATGCCATCCTTAGTCACTGCATCAGTCGGAGGCACAGAGGAACATATTTGGGTGTCATCAGCGTACTGATAACACCACGCCCCGTGTCTCCGGATGATCTCTCCCAGCGGTTTCATGTAAATGCCAGTACTGTAGCCACAACATTGTGAGTTTGATCCCAGCAGGGCTCCAAGGTTGACTCAGCCTTCCATCCTTTCATAGGTCGGTAAAATGTGTACCCAGCTTGTTGGGAGCAATTGGTTTATAGATTGAAAACCACTTGTTCTGAGTTCACTGATAAGCGGTATAAAAACGTAAATGCTATTGCTATTGCTAGGCCAACCTTGGTCTTGCACACAAGTCTGGGCCTACCATCAGACAGAAGGAAGCAGTGGCTTCAGGCAGCAGGTATTGTGAGGCAATGGTGACAGCTTTCTGACTGTTCCCTTCTGCGGAGGAACAACGCTGTGATTGCCACACAGGTTGTCCTTGATTTTCTTAAATAGTTTAAAAGATTTGCCTGTCACTCCAGTTGGCTTCTTTGCATGGAAGGGCGACCATCTTGATCTTTATTTTGGGCAGCTAAGCATCCATTCTCACACACTTGGCTCTTCTCTTTCAGTGGCAAGGAGACCAGAAGGTTTTGAATGCACTTTTTATTAATCTCTATTTAGTGTTGTTCCAAAACTTAAGCCAAAACTACGGCACACATTGTAACTCTGGTTTGCTGAAGCAACCAGCTTCATTGCCCATGGCTTGAAATGGGATGGTTTCAAAGAAGCTCTCTTAACCACAGATTGCTGGATTCAGACAAAACAGGAATCTGTGGTTAATTACAAACAGAAGCATCTGAACGTCTTGTGGCTGTGATGAAGGAGGAAAGGATGGGGAAGGCTGAGCATGAGTCTAAGATGCACTGAAGTTCATTTCCGTCATGAGAAACGGTGGTTTCACATGCTGTCCAAACAGAGTTGCTCTCTTCTGTACATATTTGAAGAGGGAGGATAGAAAGTAAGTGGAAAACCCAAATGTGAGTGAAGTTAGCAACACCACTAACAGTTACAGCTGCATCCGGATTTCTGTTTCGGTTACTTTGACAGATCCTTGGTTCTCCAGCTGTTCTCAGGGGCGAAACCTGTGTGGTTTTGAAATGACTGCTAGCAACTGTTTGGAAAGGGAAACAACCTAATGCCACTCATTATTTTTATGGCGAGAGAGAGAGAGAGAGAGAGAGAGAGAGAGAGAGAAAGAAAGAAAGAAAGAAAGGCTTTTAAAAAAGCCCTTGTATCTGGACAATCATATGATTTGTTAGACAAATCCATTAAATTTGGGGGGAAAACTTGGAAAAGTGACAGTGCGCCTGCGTCATATGCTGAAAGCAGCACCATAAGATGCAGTGCTGTAATGGCACACGCACCCATGGTGCACGCATGCCACTGCTGCCCCACACCACCACGAGCACGAGCCCATTACTTGTAATGGGGCTTGAGCATACGTGCTAATCACCCAGACCTTGTATTGATGGGAATGTTGACTTTCAACAGGGCTCCTCATAATGGAGGTTAGAAAAATTACTACTGGGATGATAATTCCCAGAATGCCTACAGTTATGGTCAGGGAATCTGGCCATAACTGGGGAGCTGCCATCTATAAATGTAATTTTTCCCTATACAGTACTGTACCCCAGTTGTAATTGGAAATGTTGGAGGTAGAGCATCTTCCTTCCTCAACTGCTTAGCATATCTGTTCCACTGCCAACATCTATAGAAATGCCATGATGGGCCAATAAATTAAAAAAATCTGACAGACATAAATCCAGATTGTTGAGCTGATTATCAGATCCCATCCAAGAAAGTGACACATGTGATGGCCCCAGGGAGAGAAGATATTGCATAAATAGGCCTTATTTGAACACTATAACTGCAGCATATATGTCTGGGGACTTTGGAGGCCAGGTAGGCACGTTGAGTTGAATGGGGAGGGCAGATCTATTGTCATATGCCTGTCATTCCTGTGGGCCAAAACTGGGGTGAAGTTTGGCTTAATTTGGCCCAATGGAAACATGGCCACTTCTTCTAGTGAGGAAGTGTGGTTCTGGACAGTCCAAGAACAAAAAGGTCTCAGTTCTTAATTGCTGGGTTTACTGAATGCAGACAATAGGTGTAAGCTCTCAATTCATTGGTGTTTCCTTTCATTTCTCCTGTAGAAATGACTGGGTGGTATTCAGGCCGGTGGGGAAAATGAAAGTGATGTTTTGTGAGCCTCTTGTACTCTTCATGCTGAATGATCAAAACTTCATTGCACAGGGATGCAGCATTTCAAAGAGGTGGAAATCATGTGGACCTCCAGATATTGTTGAACTGCAGCCCCCCAACATTCCGTTGGGTAGTGCTTCTGGGAGTCCAACAACTTGGAGTCCAACAACTTCTGGAGGGCTGCATCATTCCCCCCCTGGCTTATCAGAATCCACATGTCACTCAACAGCAGGAGTTGGGAACATGAGCAAGAAAAGATCTGATTGCACTTGCCTCCTGTGGGTGTGCTTCCCAAAGTCGTTGGGTTGGCCACTGTGCAAACAGAATAGGATGCTGGACTTCATAGGCCTTTGGCCTTGAACTGCCCTTCTACATGCACATTTCTAGATCTCTCTCTGCAGGATTGACTCAAGATATTTTGCTGCCTGAAGCAGAGCAAATAACACCTATATAACTATCTAGGTCTG
This sequence comes from Sceloporus undulatus, assembly GCF_019175285.1. Lineage (NCBI taxonomy): Eukaryota > Metazoa > Chordata > Lepidosauria > Squamata > Phrynosomatidae > Sceloporus > Sceloporus undulatus. Next base: position 7,971,350 of record NC_056527.1, on the reverse strand, counting down.
GGTGCATAGGTTTTGTTGAGTGGGCAATTCAAGGCAGAAAATCTCACAGATATGTTTTAGTAACTCTGACAGTAAAAAAAAAAGCATCATAACAAAGTAACAAGGCATTGCCCTTTTGTGAGATCTCAGATTTGTTGCTAGAGGCAGCTGCTTCTCTTTGTCTAACAGTAGGGCCGGCCCTGTCTCTTATGAGAAGATCTTGCATAAACCAGCCCTTGGGACAAACTGCATTAATTGCATGTAAGCTACTCATACCCATACCTTTGACATTTTAGCTATTTGCTGCACTTGCCACATCCAAGCATAAAGCATAGATCTGCCTCACAACAGATTCCCCCCAAAATAAATTCTAGTTGCGAGTATACATAGACTAAATAAGTGGTGACATCAATTGCATGGAAGCAATTAACTTGCATGTTTGCTTAAATTAAATAACCACTGTGAAAGTGAGGGAGAAGGACTGAGGAGGTAGCAGAGCAGCAGCTTGGTTTAACCCCTTATTTCCTAGCTTTGAAAGGGTTGCTTTTACACTAAGGAGAAAACCCACTGATGCAAGGTTAAATCATCTTTGCTACTCTCCTGATCTTCTCTTCTTCACCCCTGCTCCATCTTGTAGTGATTATTGAGTTTAAGCAAACTTGCAATGTAATCACCTGCACCTGATGTCACAACTAGTCTGGTCCTCATATATGCTGGAGAGGAACTTGGAGAAGTCACTTTGGGGGGCTGCAGTTTACAGAATCCTGCAGCCACCACAGACTGCAACACCCAGAACTTCCCAGGCAGAATGACAGATTCTGGGGAGCTGGAGTCTAGAAAAGTAACTTTCCTCTGGTTTGCCTTTAGCTAATTCTAACTGCATACCCTCTGTAAACGTTAAGATAGCTGTCCTGATTTGACAGGGATAATGTTGATTAATCCCCTGCCATCCCACTTTGCTGGTTGCTTTTAAAATGTCCTGGTTTCTTTCTCGTCCTTCCACTTTCCCGCTTTGCCCTCAGCTTACTTTAATTGCTGCAAACTGAATTAAACTTACAAAAGTAGTTTGCACTGAGTTAACTTAGCAGTGAGGGAAGAGGATAGGAGGGAACAGAATCTTGCCCTTCCCTGTAAATAGGCAAAAGCAAACTACTGTCACTTCTCCTAGCTTGTGTGTTTTTCCTCATTAATAACTTTTGCCATCTTGATCACACATGTCCTGTTTTTCATTTGTGAGATATTGGAGGGCACAAGAATGAATATTTTGCTGGTTTTCTAAAGAAATCCAAATCCAAACTCACTGCACCTGAGTGCACAGAATTCTCCTTTCATACAGCTCTGGAGTTTGTATCCTTCTCTGTTTCTCAGCTCTAAGTATGTGCTATAGTTCACTCTGTGGCTGAGTTTCCTTCTTGGCAGGGATCCTCTGGAGAATTGGCACCTGTTTGCGTCACCTCGGCCAGTGTCTCTGTGGGCTGCCAGCAAGAGGATACAGCCTTTCCCCTGCATCACAGTGGCAGAAGCAAGGAACGCCACTCTGACTCTGCAGAGTGCTGTTACGTTGGCCTCTTGCAGTCTGACACTCTTGCAGCTGAGTCGCTAACACTTCCCAGTGGTGACACTTGCCAACAGAAGCCTTACGGCTCTTGCTTTCTGTTCTCTCCCTGCTCTTTTCCTTTCGAAGAACAAATCCCGAAGAGCTGGAGAGGCACATGCATTTCAGATCATCTCTCTGTTCATCTCCAGTTTGTTGTTGTTAACTGTCACCAAGTCGACTTTAACTGATGGTGATACTATGAATGAGAGACATCCAAGTCCCCCTGTCATCACCAACTCTGCTCAGGTCTTACAAACCTACATGGGGCTGCCCTTGAAGACCAGTTGGAAGCTGCAGCTAGTAGAGGTAGTCTACTGCTATACAGCAGGTAGTTTACAGCAGTTAGACTATTGATCGAAACATCACCCAGAAAACAGAGATGCTGGTCTGAAAGAAACTGGATGCCAATAAATTTTCAGTGCAAGATTAATCAACCATAAGATTTCCAGTACTTTTTAGTACTAGTCATGTTCAGACATGACAGGAAGAAGAAGCTACAAAGAAAGAGTGTCTGCTTTGATCCATGACAGCTGTCAAATTGAGATGCTGGGAACCTGGAAGTGTTGTTTGCTAGGTCAAGTGGGTTATTCTTAGAATTGCCACCTGCCAGAAACTGAAATGAATAACTAGAGACTTTGAAAATTAACTTTATCTTCACCAACTTCTGTCCAGAACCTATTTCTACATGAGGTAGAGGAAAGGGCAAGCTCCCCTTGGATTCTTTAACAGCCCCTCCACCTGAGCTGGTGCCTTCTGCTTTTTAAACAGAGCTTGAAAAAATATTTTTGGACTACAGCTCCTGGAATCCCCCTTTCTTCTTCTCTTCTGTACATGTTTATCCAAATCACATCTACACTGCAGAATTAATGAAGTGTGACACCACTTTAAGTGCTCTGGCTCAATGCTTTGGGATTCTGGGGTTTGTAGTGTTGTGAGATATGTAGCCTTCTCTGTCAGAGAGCTCTCTCTGCCACAACAAACTACAAATCCCTGGATTCCCTGGGATGAAGCCATGACAATTAAAATGCTGTCAGTGTGGCAGCTGCCCAAGTTTCTTTTAAAAAAGAATTAATACTTATTATTTATTCATAATAAGGCTACTCCATAGCAGTAGCTTTATTTATTTATTTTAATAGCTAATTTCATATCCTATTCCAATGAGCTTAAGACAGCCTACATGGTTCTTCTCCTCTCTGCTGTCTCTGCACAACAACACTGCAAAGTAGGTCAGGCTGAGATAGAAGAACTGTCCTAAGGTCAAATGGCAAATTTCATGGCACAAAGGGATTTAGAAGTTTGATTTCCAGCACAGGATTTGACTGAAATTTTCAACTATAGCTCTCTCCAGCCCTGTCTATTGGCCATGTTGGCTATGACATATGGGAACTATAATCCTAAACATCTGAATAAGTGAGGATAGGGGGAAATAGCAGCTGTAATCAATACACTACAGAGTCAGCATAGTGTAGTGGTTTGGGCATTGGACAACAACTATGCAGACCAGGGTTCAAATTGCTGCACTGCCATGGAAATACACTGGGCAACCTTGGGCAACTCACAGTCTCTCAGACTCAGAGGAGAGTAAAGGCAAACCCCTCTGAACAAATTTTGCCAAGAAAACCCCATGATATGTTTGCCTTAGTGTCAGCTTAAGTTGGAAACGAAGGCACACAGTAACAAAAACAACTCAAAACACTGCTCATTAGGGGTCAAATCCATTGGAAGACCCAACTAGAGCAGACACACCAGAACTGCTGAATGGTAAGTCAACATTTAATTTTGTGTGGGTGGGTGCCTTCAGGTTGCCTGTCAACGTATGGCAACCCCATGAATTACATCAGGTTTTCTTAGGGAAGGAACACTCAGAGATGGTTTTGCCAGTTTCTTCCTCTGAGATATAGCCAAACCACACCTGATATGCTTTCGAATCATAGAGTTGGAAGAGACCCCAAGGGTCATCCAGTCCAACATCATTCGGCCATGCAGGAACACACAATCAAAGCACTCCTGATAGATGGCCATCCAGCCTCTATTTAAAAACCGCCAAAGGAGGGGACTCTACCACACTCTGAACAGCTCTTAGGCCCGTTACAGACCGCCCAAAAGGGGTGGTCTCGGGCCGCTGCCGGTTGCATCATGGAGGAGTCGCAGCAGCCAAACCGCGGGACTCTTCTGCGCTGCAAAGAAGGAGCGTGAAAATCGCACTCCTTCCAGCAACCTGGAAGAGACACCACAAGTGCCAAAGCGCGCACTCGTGGCGTCACTTCCAGGCTGCGACGTGCGGACGCAGAGCGCCCATTACGTCAAAATGGCAGCGGCCGTGTGGAACGGCTGCCGCCATTTGTTACGGACTCTGTCCATAACAGGGTAAGGGGCATCTGAAAGAGACGCCCCTTTTTCAAAATGGGACGTCCTAAGGACGTCCCTTATGGCGGTCTGTAACCCACCTTACTGTCAGGAAGTTCTTCCTAATGTTGAGGTGGAATCTTTTTTCCTGTAGTTTGCATCCATTGCTCTGTGTTCTAATCTCTGTGGAGCTGCAGAAAATGTGCTTGCTCCATCCTCAACATGACATCCCTTCAAATATTTCATCAGGGCTATCATATCACCTCGTCACCTTCTCTTCTCCAAGCTAAACGTACCCAGCTCCCTAAGCTGCTCCTCATAGGACATTGGTGGTCTCCAATCCCATTAAATCAAAGTGAGTCTACTCTAGCTGAAACCAGCAATTTCACTGACTGCTGAGACATCAGGATGGGAGTTCCTAAGTTGGAAATGATTTGAAGGCACACAACAGCAACAATGATATGATGATTGAAACCTTTGGACTCAGGTCTGTGTGGCACTGGATTTGCCCACCTTAAACTAGGCATAGAGGTGTGTGTTTCTTAAAGTGCAGGAGAAAAAGAAGGAAAATGCTGGAGACGGAGGGTGCTTGCCAAATTCGGCAGATGCCCCAGCATGATGCTATCTGGGTCAAGGGGGAGCACTCAGAGCATGCTGGATCTGTCAGGGTTGCTTGGCCAGGTCTGCTATTCCAGAGTGCCATTTCGGGTTAGCTCAGGCCACTTCAGTTTCAATCAGCAGCTCTGACTTGAAGCTTGGCTTCGCAAGCCAAGAGGCATGTCACAGGCCTTCGTATTTTTTCCTTCTTCCCCACAGCTTTTCAGAAAATGATGCCTCTGATAGCTTAGAAAGTTTGACATCAGATTGTCCATAGACGCCTGACTGTTGCTGGATTCCTTGTTAGCTGGATGGGTCAACAGACTGCATCAGAAAATATGGCATTAGAAGATAAATTTGTTTGTTTGTTTGTTTATCCTGCCTTTTTCCCAAAGTGGGATTCAATGGGGAAAAAGAGGTAATATTTGTGAAACTGGACAATCTGGGACCCCAAGCCTGTTAAGAGAGGGAGGAATAATGTACAGCATCAAAGTACTGGTTACGACCCATGACACTGGACTTTGGAGATGTTCTGGTTATGATGTTATAGGTGATGACCTATAACATTGGACTCTGAAGACCAGGGTTCGAATCTAGATTGGCCATGAAAACCCAGTGGAGGAGTAGCAAAAACTTTATGCTAGTTCAACACTTCAAAACCAGTGGTGCAGCACAACAGGCTAAGCACCTCTGGATCTATGAGACTGGAAATCCCATGCTGCATTTCACTGACAATTGAAAATAAATGTAATGAAGGCATGTCCTCAGCTGAAGTTCATAATGGCTAATTCTGAAAGGACAGCAACACAAACTATGGCAGAAAGATTTGGGGGCACCTTTGGTGAGTATGTATGGCAATGTACCCAACATTTCAAAACTCAGCTGATGCCTCTCTATGCCATATGAATTAATGCTTCATCTACTCACCTGAAGCACAGGTGTCGCTTAAATTAATTACTTCTGATTGCAGAAAGAACCAATGGCAGCGATGGACAATGAAAAGACAAGAAAGCTGCTTTTTAAAAATATTCACTGCAGTTATAGTTTCAAGGGCTAAAAAAGTAGTTATTTACTTCTCTGTTCTCAAAAACAACTAATTATTTTAGTTACTTGGACAAACACAACTTGAATGCTACCCTGGCTGGTGGTACAAAAGAGATGCCACCTAAATATCAGGAAGAACTTCCAGTTCTTCATGGCATATACTGTCCAGAGAGTGTTGGAGTCTTCCTCTTTGGAGGTTTTTCAACAGAGGCTGGATGGCCATCTGTCAGAAATGCTTTGATTCTGTGTTCCTGCAGGGCAGGGTGGGGTTGGACTGGATGACCCTTAGAGTCTCTTCCAACTCCATGATTCCCTTTCCCACCCCAACATCACCTCAACACCTACAACAAGGCATGAATCATTACCGATAATATTCATCTTCCACCTTTTACTGCATCTCCCTTATGTATAAGTGTAAAGATATATTACTGAATCAGGATGGAGGTTTCTCCTGTTTAAATTCCATCTGTAATGGAACTATGTTGTGGCTTGGTTATTGCCAAAAAGGAATTAATTCTCAGGAACTAGCTATTTGCAACTTGATGTTTGTAACTATTTATTTGTAACGTGTTTCTCCCAGTCCCTGGGGAGTTTGGGGTACAGAAGCTGGACTGCATTAAGCCTGCAGCACGTCGGCTAATATCATCATGTTTTCCAGTGCATCTCAGATTTTCTTGACACAAATTGCTGCATTGGCAGAAAAGGGCATTTGTTTCAAAGTTCAGCGTATTATACACACAGTTGGAGCAGTTGAGTATCTGGAAAAATCAACTTAGCATTGCCTCACTAGGGAGCGAGCCTGTTTGCTTAAGCTTTCAAATGAGATGAAGCAAGTGCTCGCCTGCCCTTGCCCAGATGCAATTGATTGAGAGAGAAGGGAAGCTTTCTTCGCTGCTGGAGGAGATGTCTGGAAGGAGATGGGCAAAGAAGAGAAGCCCTTGGCGACTATATCCAGGGGCACTCAGGATCAAAGGCTGGCATTTGGTAGCTGTGCACACAAAACACAAAACCACCTGGGGTAGCCCTTGCCCAAAATACCATTTTAAAGAAGACTAAGGAGGTACACAAATATATTTAAACTGACTGTACCTATGCTGTTCCAATTTGTCTCTAAGGTTATTGGCTGCAATTCTACCCAGTGCTTGCAAAGTGTAAACCTCCATTCTCATATTTACGCAATGGTTACGCTATATCACCCTTCAGCTGGATGCGTACCTCCATTGTGCAACTGACTGTGCATCTGCCAATATGACTTGGGTCCCATTTTGCAATAGGGAAAACATAGGGGTAAAGCTCTGGGGTGGACAAATATGAATTGCTCCCCCAAATAAGAAATCTGCATGCACACGCGCACACACACAATATTCCTTCAGTCTCCACATTTCTATCATTGCTGTAACTTCAGTTGATCATTTAGAAATAGAGTTTAGGCATCCAAAGAAAAAGGCAAAGTTACCAAAAGTTTTAAGTATGAACCATTTTCAGTGACTCACTCCCTACAATGCTAGAAATTTGGGGAATGAAGGAAAATTTCATTTGGGAAACACAATTCTTATTTGGGGGGTAATGCACTCATCTGCCCCCCCTTTAAACTCCCCAGTTTAGATTTTTGAGCTGTAAATACACCGGGGGAAATTAGCAAAGATTTCCCAAAACCAATCTGGTTGTGCAAACAATTCTTTCTTCATTCCATTTTGGGTGTCATCATCTCTGTTGCCTTAGTCTAGTGTCATTTTCCCACCTAGGTTATGATCCTTTCCTTGTCTTTTGCTGCCTGTGTTAGCTGGAGGATTCTGGTAGCCGCAAAAAGTAACTCCTCCCAAATTCTAGGACGATCATTTACTTTGTGTGCAGCCGCAACTGTCCCAAATTGGCAGGGAATACCCAATTAATTCTCTACTTTCCCACTTTTTCAGCTGCTTTTAAAATCTCCCAGTTTTTTTCTCCTCCTCCTTTCTTCCTTTGCCCTCAGCTTACATCTTTTGCTGCAAATGGAACTCAGAGTGCAAAAGGAGTTTATACAGCCGGGGAGAGGGGCAGAATTTTGGCCTTTCCAGTAAGCTTAGGCAAAAGCAAACTGCTGCAGCCTCTCCTAGACTGCATATTCTTCCTCATCAATAGTGTTTGCCATCTTGAGCACACTCCGATGTTGAGGGTATGTTAAATGGATCAAGTAACAGGAAAGGAGTAGTCATTATTTATAATGATTTGCTACTAAGCAAGGGTGGAGAACTTTTTCTATGCTGTAGAACATATTCACTCAAGGGCTCCATGGGGGAAAGAAGGAGCATGAAACTAGTGCCAGACAAAGACAATGGGGCTGTACAGACCGACCATTAAGGCCTGCCTGGGCGCAGAGTCGGGGCATAGCATTCATACAACGTATAGCCCAACTCCACCCCAAGGCCGGCGTGACACCACATGCTGCACCACATGGTACACGGTGTCATGGCGCTCCTCTGGTGCTGTGTCTACATGGCGCAGCACCAAAAGACCACAGAAAAGCCATGCACCGGTGACTATGGCATAAAAAGGAGCTGCTTTTTGTGGCTCCTTTTTGCACCATGGAAAGGTAAGACTGGGGCCACAGCATGTAGTTGCCATGGCCCCAATCCAGCGCTAAAAGGGGCCACCTCTTAGGGGAGATCTGCACAGCCCCTATATCCTCCAGAGTCCTAGCCACACTGACCATGGGAATCTGGACGCTGTAGTCCACACAATTATCTGTCCTAAGTTCCATTGGGAGCCAACCTGTAGTCGTGTTTTCAACCCCTTGCAGGAAATTGTCCTGCTTTGGGGACAAATTACAGAAGTTACAAGGAAGTGGTAGAACTTGGATTGGTAGGGTTTTTTCTCACAATGATTCATTGCGCATGGCTGTGTATAGAATGGGGCTTCCTCTTTTTTTGTCTTCAAGTTTCCCATTAATTATAGCCAAGTTAAACTTTGACATTTACTTGGTCCTGGGGAACTTCAGCTTTTGATTTGTTTGCAAGATACAGTGTGTGTGGAGGGTAAAAGTCTGCGACAAGATAGTCCCTCTTTAAAATGTCAAGTCAAAGTCTCCTTAGGGGGAATTCACTATGCTAGAACTGAACATGTAAAACCAGGAGACCGTCAATAGGGATTCTCAGCTATAGGCTTGTATCTTGACAAGAGCTTGGAAAACCCTGTCCCAGAATCCCCTGGCTAGCTTGTGGAGATTTAGGGACTTTTAACACATTTTATATTTATACACTACCTTTCCCAAATACCGCTAAACAGACTGAAAACAAATAAACTATCCCATTAAAAACAGCACTAAAATAGAACAGTTTAAAAGCATTTAAAAACAATGAGCATAAAACTACAGTACTCTAGTAAAAGGCTCTTCTGAAGCAACCTGTTTGAATCAAACGGTCTTTGTCTCAATGGAAAGAAAGTAGAAAGGACCTCTGTGGGAGAAAGGTCCACAACCTCGGAGCAGCAACCAAAAAGGCCCTCTCTTGCATCATCCAGAAATATACCTGCGAAAGTGGTGGGACTGACCCAAAGCCTTCTCTTGAGGATCTCAAAAGTTTGGCCAGCTCATAAAGGGAGATGCATACCCTTCAGCATTTCACAGATGAAACCTGGGACATGCATGGCTGAGCAACATCAGAGTATGGTCAATACAGCAAAAGTTATTAATGAAGACCGTAAATGCTAGGAGAGGTTGCAGCCATTTGCTTTTGCATGAGCCTACTGGGAAAGACAAGGTTTTATTCCCTCCTGTCTTCTCCCCTTGCCAAGTTCATTGAGTTTGCGGCAACTGAAGTAAGCTGAGGACAAAAAAGGTAAAGTGGAAGGAGGAGAGAGAAACAAACATTTTGAAAACAGCTGGAACCAGTGAGATGACAGAGGATGAATCAGACTGCCTTTGCCAAATCAGGACAGTTGGAGGGTATGGAGACAATGGTGTTTATCACATGGAGGTTTTTGAAGCTTTTTGCAGCTCAGTTCCGACATGACTGCGGGTCCAATGATGCAAATTCATGCTAAAACGTGATGTTACCTCACGTGATTGCTTTCTATGGGGGGTTCTTATGAGGCGCTTCTGCATTCAATCTGCACTGAGTCCTCATTTTGGTGAATTCAGAAACAAGCGAATTCACCAAAATCTGCTTCTAAGTTCATTTCGATTTCACTTCAGATTGGTCTGGTGTGGACGATCACTCCAATGTCGCCCCCCTTGGCCCCCTGCGTCCTGCTCCTTCATCCCCCTCCTCCTCTTTCACCCCATCTTGCCCCCTCCTTCACCCTGCCCCCTATCCCATCATCCTCTGCCTGCTCCTGCACCCGGATCTGCTCCTCTCCTTCACCCTGCCCCCTATCCCATCATCCTCTGCCTGCTCCTGCACCCCGATCTGCTCCCCTCCTTCACCCTGCCACCTATCCCATCATCCCCTGCCTGCTCCTGCACCCCGATCTGCCCCCTCCTTCAACCTGCTTCTTATCCCATCATCCCATGCCTTCTCCTTCACCCCGATCCAGTCCCAAGTGACTCCCTGTGACCTATCTCATCATTCCCTGACTGCTCCTTCACCCCGATCCTGGCCCCAGTGACCCCCTGCAACCTTCCCCATCATCCCCTGACTGCTCCTTCACCCTGATCCTGGCCATAGTGACCCCCTGCAACCTATCCCATCATCCCCTGACTGCTCCTTCACCCCGATGAAGGATGACAGCTAAGGAGAGGTCAGGGAAGGAGGACAGCATCCAGAGCCCCATTGTGCATGCACAAGGGTGCCAATTTGAATTGTTGAACCCTCTGGTGTGGTAATACAATGTGCATTCATCATGCTTTGCTTGAATCTGCATCACGTGACTTGTCTGAAATTGAACGGAGTCCTCTTCCCCCTCAGTTCAGAAGGGCAACAGAAAGGCAACCAGGTGTGATAAAACATCATGTTTTAACATGAATTCGCATTACTAGACAGGAGTGACTCCGGATCTGGTGTGAAAAAACATCACACTTTGCATTGCTGGAACAAGTGTGACTGCGGATATGACCTGCAACCCCCCCATGTGTGATAAGACCCATGGACTTGTATCCTTTTGGTAGAGTCCCAGTTAGAGTAGCTCTATTGAATCAGTTGTTAAATGGTGAACCAACACTTTAATCACATTGATTCAATAGATCTACCCTAGTTTGTACTATCAGTAAAATTCAGGCAGTAGCTTTTCAAGATAGTCTGGGCCCAAGCCATATAGGGCTTCATAGGTTATACCCATCATTTGAGACTAGTTCTCCACAAAAGTAACTTTTCCAGGCTATCATCCAGATTTAAATCATGTTTAAGGCAAAGGAAGCCAAAGGCTGGTTTAATAAGTGTGTCATTCAGATCTTGGCTTGTCAGTCACCTATATTTCTTCTGTAGCCTATTAACCTTTCCAGTTATTTTGAGGTCAGATTATCTTTTTCCCCTCCCTCCCTCTATCCATGTAACCTACTTTCCTCCAGATTCTTCCTAGGCTCTTGAAAGTGACATCCTAGCCTTCTCCCTCCCCTGTCCCCACTCAGTAGTATTATGTCATAAAATATGCCCTATTTTTCTGTCTGCTTGCTCAACCACCTTGCATCACGTCAGACAATCTTTCCACTTCCCCCACAGAAAAGTAAAAGATTGGACCTGAGCAATGTGTATCATTCTGGCTTCTGAAACCTTGACTCTTCACAGCTTTTTCTTTTTGCTTTTCTTCTTGTTTAACTAGGAGGTTTTTACCCGTATGATATTCCACTTTATCAAGGTTGCATCCTCAATTTCAGCTTACAAGTGTGTGTGTGTGTGGGGGGGGGACTGAACTGTGCTAGATACTGACTGTGTAGGAGAAGTTTCCATCTGATGTTCAGTGGTTGGGTATCTGGAAGGGTTCTGCTTTTATTGATTTCCATTCAAACCTTCTCTGAACAAATCTTTGTCAGAAACCCCAGGATAGGGTCACCATTTAAGTCAAAAATGACTTAGTCACCAAGAACACTAGTAGTATCCTCTGTGCACACATCAGACTTTTGAAAGAGGAGACAAAGGCTGAGAGCTGAAGGTTACCAACATGCCTACACAGCCACTCGTGATGGGTGGCTTCCATGTCACTGGGATTTTCGTCTTGCCAGCTGCCTTTGGACCTTACCACACGGGGGCTTTTTGGCGTCCAGTTCGCATTGGCCGCTTCGTATTCGCGTAATATCGGCATCGTTCATCCACACCTGGGCAGCCTTCCGGATCGAGGTCTTGCACATCGGCCAATGCGTATTACGCAAAGCGAGGCCAGTGCAGATGGATCACCACACCCGCCCAATACAATGTGTGCTGGCGATGCGCATCGGCAGCTTTGCACCAGCTCTGTGGGGCTCTGAACGGGGCGCAACATTTTTAACTTCCGGGGTGGTGAGAATAAGGTCACTGTTTAGCGCGGTATATCGCGAGATTTGCTGCCTTTAGCCACTTACGAAGGGGTATGCACCATTTGTGTGTGTGTGTGTGTGTGTGTGTGGTGTGGGGTATGCACACACATAAATGCATAGATATAGATATATATATAACACACACACACACACACACACACACACACACACACACACAGTGGTCAGCCAAAGTGTGATGCTTTTTTTGTGTACACACACATTTGTCTGTATGAGAGTTTATATATGTTATGGTATGTATGTAGTATATATGTGTCTTTTTAGATTGTAAGCCTGAGGTCAGGGAACCGTCCAATTAAAAAGATTGTATGTACAGTGCTGTGTAAATTACAGCGCTATATAATAAAGGTTAATAAAATAATAACTACACACAACACAAAGATTGTGTGCAAGCATACATGCAGCATTACACTTTCAGCTGCTCCACAGTTTGTGTGTGTGTGTGTGTATTTATATTATATATGCGGTGTGTTATTGTATATGTATGTGCCTATCTATATATACACACACACACAAAGATGTGTGTGCAAGCATATACATGCCGCAGTACACTTTCAGCTGCTCCACAGTTGTGTGTGTGTGTGGTGTGTGTGTTGTTGTGTGTATTATATATGCGTGTGTGTATATGTATATGTGTGTGGTATATATTTTTTATTAAATTAATATTTAATATTTAAAAATAATATTTAAATTTATACACCCCACACACCTAACATACACGCATTATATACACACACACAAACTGTGGAGCAGCTGAAAGTGTAATACTGCATGTATATGCTTGCACACACATCTTTGTGTGTGTGTGTGGTGTGTGGTGTGTGGTATATATATATACACACCACACACACACACTCACACGTTACATTCCCCCCTCCTCCGACACACAAAGGTTCTGCTTTATCTCGTTCAGTGGAAATAACGCTCCCAGCCCCAGCGGTTGTGCTAAGGGGAAAGGGTCCCGGAGGAGAAAGGGGAAATTCCAGCGCAGCTCATGGGAGATTGTAACCGATGGTCTTCAGGAGAACCAGCGGATTGGATGACACACCACAAAGCAGCAGAGGTTCCGCACTGGCCATCATGCGGGTCCAGCCGATCCCCTATTTTGCGGACTCAGAAAACGGAGGACCGGCTGCCTTCAGTTCGGCACCAGCCCGATACGCATTGGCAAAGCGATTCACGTTATATCCATTGGTCAATGCGTATTCAGAGCTCACAGTGTGGAACTCCAGTGCTATTAACACGACGCATCAGCCAATGCGAACTGACGCTCAAAAAACCCTGTGTGTAAGGTCCTTTGAGTCGACCTCACACATAGCAATCCTGTGAATGAGCTTCTCCAAGTCCCCCATCCTCCACTTCTCCGCTCAGGTCCTATAGGTCCAGGCCCATGGTTTCTCTGATTGAATCTATCCATCTAACATGTGTTCTTCCTCTCTTTTTGCGCCTCTACCTTCCCCACCATGACTATCTTTTTTAAGGTCTTGCCTTTCATGATGTGGCCAAGTACGACAGCCTCAATTTAGTCATTTGGCTTCCAGGGACAGTTCAGGTTGATTTGTTTTAGGACTCATTTGTGATGATGATTGATGATGATGATGGATGATGATGATGATGATGCATTATTTATTATAGCACTGTAGATTTGCACAGCACTGTACCCATGGTTCCTCAGCACTCTGCTCCAGCACCACATCTCAAATGAATTCATTTTCTTCCTATCTGCTTTCTTCACTGTTCAGCTCTCACATCCACATGGTGATGGAGAATACAGTGTACCCTTCTTTTACGCGGGATCCATTCCACCCCCATGAAAAGAAATAGTATGTATTGCTCAAGCAGGGGGCTCATGCTAGGCAGCATGGTGTGGTGGCGGTGCGCGCGCGCCACAGCGATACACCATTGTTTCTAGGTCCATGCATCGCTTCTTCCGGCGCGTGCTTCAGCGTATGCAGCTGAAAAAGAAGCGACGCCATGGGACGCGTATAATGCGCCAGCATATGACGTGGGTGCACTGTACAATGGTTGAATGATTCTAACTTTAGTGTTCAGCTGTATGTCTTTACACTTTAGGATTCCATTTAGTTCTTTCATGGAACTCTTCCCCTTCCTAGTTAATTAGGAAACTTGTAACAAATTTTGAATTCCTAATTATCAATTACTCCAGGTTTAATCAGACCTTTAAGGAGCTATCCAAATGGCCTAAATCTGTCTCCCAAATGTTTCAGCACCCTGATACTTCCTTTAGAGTTCGAACTAAATCCCAGATGTATCCATTAAATGAAAGCCTCCTCCAACCACTACTGAGCAGATGAGAAATCTGGAAAGTGACACAGCCACATATGACAGCACTGCCAGGCTTGGAGCAATTGCTTACAATACAGTTGAGGTCTGACATTGCAGGGACATAGCCTAACATTCCTGCGTCATATCTCCTGTTCCTATAAACCTCCTTTTGCCTATACATGCGGGACATCAGTAGTGGGAGACATCTCAGGGTGTATGTCCCTATAACCAGACAGCAATGGTGAAGGCACTCCCCATACTGTCCAGGGACCCTCCACGGGTCACTAAGCAAGCTGAGGACAAAAGGAAGTGGAGGAAGAGAAGAACAGGGACATTTTAAAAGCACTGAAAAAGTGGGATGACAGGGATTAATTGGGATAGTTCTGCCAAGCAGGACCGTTGGAGGCATGTCCATCCATCCATCCATCCATCCATCCATCCATCCATCCATCCATCCATCATACCTTTTGTTGTTGTGTGTCTCAAGTTGTTTCCAACTTTGGTACCTATCCTGGGTTTTCTTGGCAAGATTGTTCAGAGAGGGTTTGCCATTGCTTCCTCTGGCGCTGGGGTATGTAACTTGCCCAAGATCACCAGTGGGTTTCTTGGCGAGTATGTGACTTGCCGTGTACCCGTGGGTTTCTATGGCTGAAATATGTGTCTTGCCCAAGTCATCCAGTGGGTTTCTATGGCTGAACGGGGTTGAACTCTGTTCTCCAGAGTCCTAGTCCAATACTGAAACCACTACACATGCTGTGATCTTGGTTATGGATAACCCAAGCGAAATACCACCAGAAAGTAAAATTGGTTGGCCATTGCTGAAGATTTTTTTTTCTTCTGAAACTTGGTGGGACAGGAAAGGAAGTGGGCCGGGTGGGAAGAGCTCATTTGGCCAGCACCCTTGGCTCTTTACTGTGGGATTCAGCCAGTTTTCTTGGCTCGAAGGTCTCCTGATTTATGTATAGGGGGGTGTGGGTGAGTGGGATGTAATAAAATTCAACACCCAGTTAACAAACTCAACCCGAACTCCTATCCTGGAGATTTATTTTCACAGCCTCCCACACTGATTCCGATTCAGATAGAAGAAGCTTTTTCTCTCCTGTAACACTAGAACCTCGGGGGTCATCCACAGAAATTGATTAGCGTCAGATCCATGGTAAAGAAAAGAAAGCATGACTTCAAAGAGGGCTGACGGATTGGCAAAAGTTTGCTGCTACTATTGAGGGCTTTGCAAAGGAGTTAAGGGTGTATCCAGATTGAACAAGGTTGCAAACAGAATTTTGGACCATTATTTGAGGATCCATTTTTACAATATATAGCCACTCACAAACAACTGAACGTCTTTTTAAAAGTGACCAGAAACGACTGAAATGTCATACTAATTTTAGAAATGGATGTATAGAACCTGTGTAAAGTCAAGAGAACTTGTGTGCCTGCCCCTGGTGTAAACTAACACAAAGGACCACTGGGATGTTGTTATGGATATGGAACTGGAAGAGTATTAAGATGCCAAGATGCCACAATGCAGGCTCAGATCTTCACGGCATGTATAATATATATCTCCACATGTGGAGTTGTTGTTGTTGTTGTTGTTTATTATTATTTATTATTATTATTATATTATTATTATTATCTTTTATAAAGCTGTAAATTTACACAGCGCTGACATGTTGCTACACAACCCTGCACTATGGCATAGTGATGCACTTGAGTGTACCCCTGAATGTGCAACCAAAAAGTACAAACTGTGCACATGTGTTTGTGTGTCTTTATGTTGAAGCACATGTATGTGTCCATGGCTACCAGCATCTCTACATCAGCATGCACAATGGCACCCACTCTGCACTTTTTCTGCCATCCTGACTGAATGCCAACATTCTGCATCAGGAAAATGACTAGTCATGGCTGTAAGGGAATTATACGTAAAACACTAAGAGAGCCAGTGGGGTGTAGTGTTTGAGCATTGGCCTACGACTCCAGAGAACAGGATTCGAGTCTCCGCTCAGCCATGGAAACTCTCAGGGTGACCTTGGACAAATCACATACCCATCCCCAGAAGTCCGGACTGATTTGCTTTCAGGTCGCCGTAAATTAGAAACAACATGAAGGCACCAGCAATACCAAAAACACGACAGGATTCTGGCCAATGTTTTTTTTTTTACAGTGGACTTTGTTTAATTACTCCGATTAGCAATTCATTAGCAATGGGTATTACTGCAAATAGTTTGCAGCTTTCGTCTTGAGAAGAGCCCACTTTGGAGAACTGTCTTGGCAGAAGCTTTCTGCCTTCGTGTGAGAATGTCTCACCTCCTCAGGGAACCTGAGAAAACAGGACAGTGCCAGACAAGGTGAGAATCTTTTCACACAGTGCTCTCTTCACCTCATCACCATCTCAGCCACTTCTGTTTCTCTTGCGACCTCTAAACTTGACAAATGGTGACAGATAACACCCACACAGCTGCATAAGCCCAGGCCACCCCAGGCAGGTGGTGAAAAACAGAGGATATCTTGGCCATGCACTGGATTCACAGGGAATTTAGCACATCTTGCAGGTAGGGCACAAATTAAGCTGGGATCCAGTCTGGAGGTAAAATGTTCAGACCTGTCACAAAACAAGTATGAGGATGTCAAAGAGTCAGAAGTCCGCTGGTTTGGATGAAGTATAGTTCTCAGTTAAGTTTGTACAACTGCTTCACAATCCATATACTGGAGTTGTTATTGTTGGGTGCCTCCAAGTCATTTTTGACTTGTGAGTATCAAACTCAGTTACCAATACCATTCATTCACCCACCACCATTGACACATTCGTAGTTGTAGTTGTGGGCCTTCTAGTCATTTCTGACTTATGGTGACTCTAAGGCAGTGAACCTATCATGGGGTTTTCTTAGCAAGATTTGTTCAGAGGAGGTTTGCAATTGTCTTCTCCTGAGGATGAGAACATGCGGCTTGCCAATAATGAGTTTCAATTCAAGCAGGCTTTTAACAGGTCATTGCACCCAGGGAGGCTTTTTATTAAGATATTTGCTTTTCTGGAGGGCAAGGGGGGTGTAGTGGTTTGAGTTTTGGAGTGTTTGAGACTAGAGTTTGATTCCCTGATCAGCCATGGAAATGCATAGGGTGACCTTGGGCAAGTCACATGCTCTCAACCTCAGAGGAAGGCAAAGGCAAATCACCTCTGAACAAATCTTGCCAAGAAAGCTCCAGGATAGGTTTGCCTTAATTCAGAAACAAGGCACACAAGATCAACAACCTTTTAAATTGTTTTAAATTTTTAATGTATATTTTCAATGATTTTATATTTTTAACTTGTTATATTGGTGTTATTTTTAAATTCTGTTTTTTTTTTAAAAAAAAAACTGTACTGTTCTTAAGTATCTTTTGTGAGGCTGGGTGCAATTTAGGGGTAAGGTAGCATATTCTGTACTGACATCCCACACCAGATTTTAGTATGCAGTGATCAGTAAGATGGCAAAAGTTATTAATCAGGAAGAATAGACAAGGTAGGAGAGGTTGCAGCAGTTTTCTTTTGCCTGAGTCTACAGGGAAAAGCAAGATTCCACCCATCGTCTCCTCTCCCCCGATTTCAATGAGTGCCAGCTACTTTTGTACTTTGAACTCAGTTTGCAACAACTGAAGTAAGTTGAAGACAAAAGGGGAAAGTGGAAAGGAGGAGAAAAGTTTGGGCATTTTAATAGCAGCTGAAAAAGTGGGATAGCAGAGGATTAATTCCAATTGTCCATCCCAAATCAAGACAGTTGGACAGTATGCTAGCCTGATTTTTTTAAAAATTTCAATTGTATATACTCTTTGCAACCATGATTGATGCTCAATGTGTCATGTTTAATGACATGTTCAGGAGCTGTCCTTTGTAACATCACCAGGACCTGCCTCTTATAAAATTCAAGGGTTCTTGCTAGGTCCCAGGTATAGTCCAGACCTGGCAACTCTGTTTCAGACATCTGGCAAAAGCTAGCTGTCCATTCCTTGTCCAACAGTTGAGTGGCTGGGGACAGAGGGTCAGGGAAGGAATGAGAAAGGTTGCTGCCACACTGCAGGATTAATGCAGCTTAACGCAACTTCAATGGTCATGGCTCCATCCTACGGAATCCTGGAATTTGTAGTTTGTTGTGGCGGCCAATCGCTCTGACAGAGCATGGTAAAGATCATATAAAACTCCAAATCCCCAAATTCCCTAGCATTGAGCCATGACAGTTAAAGTGGTGACATTTTCTCAATGAGTTGTTGGTGTGTTGTTCTGTGGAGGGATGTCTGTGTAAGCAGACACCTAAAATCATGCTATATTAAAAATCATTAACAAATCATGCTATATTTTTAAACACAGATAGATAGATAGATAGATAGATAGATAGATAGATAGATAGATAGATAGAGAAGCCACATGGTCCATAAGTTAGAACAACAACAAAGTTAAAAGCTTCAGTCTTGCAGTTGAATAGATTTGGGGATTTTATGTTTCTTTTCCTCTCTTCTAATTTTTGCACCACTAACAAAGAATTCTGGAGAATATCAAAGCCATTGATGTGCTCCTTTGGTAACACTTTTCATGCTCCTCATAAAAGATATTCCCCATCTCTGATTTTAGTTCATTTGTTCTCACTTATGAACCACAAGGCTGCTTTGTGCAGTATTTTTCCTCCCCACAAAATTCCATTCTGTAGCTACACTAATCCCCCCCCCCCATAGCTTTCTTAGGCTGCAGTCTGAGAACACACTTACTAAGGAAGAAATCCCATTAGGACAAAATGGAATGTATGTCTGAGTAAACATACATAGGAATGGATTGCGTTGTTAATCTTTTAGAGACCAAAGTTGGCTTGGCAGCCTTCCAGAGCTTGACTAACCCAAGCTCAATTGTGAGACCAAAAGGATCTGTCTTTAATAGAGGGCCAGAACCCTGTCAATATCATACACCTGTGTATGTTCCCTCCTGCAGGTGGACGTGGTGCAATGGACCCATTCCATTCATGGTTGCATAACTGAATTCCACAAGGGTAATAACCATTTCAGATGGTTGTTGTTGTGTGACTTCAAGTCGTTTCCAAATAATGGTGACCCTAAGGCAAATCTTTCAGGAACACCCCCCCCCCCAAAAAAAAACCCTGAGATTGATTATCCCAGGTTTTGTAAGTTTTTTGGCAGCCTCCCCTCCAAAACTTAATCAGCATTTGAAATTGATGTGAACAACACATATTCAACCCATGTTCTCCTGGGATTGTTATTATTTGTGGTTGTGTACCTTCAAGTCATTTCAAACTTATGGTGACCCTAAGGTGAACCTATCATGGGGATCTCCAGAGTTGTAGTCCAACACACAAACAGCTATGTTGTGCTGGTTCTTCTATTTCTCATGGGCCAAATCCCTATTGTTCTTCCTAATTAGAGGAGAGCCATTGCATTATTTGGACTTAGATGTCGGTTGACTCAGTACTCAACAACTGATTTCGTGAATCTCCTCCAGTTGGGACTAACCAACATGATTGTAGCCACATGGTTACATATTGTCAGTGGGTATGTGACTGTTTTGTCACTGTCTTCAGTGCACCATTTGATTCACTGGGATTGCAGGAACATCCTCTGCACATTACCATTGTGCAATGGAACAATCCGCAGATGCACTGCCAGACACACAACAAACAGAGTTGCCCCACAATGGAATGGGCTGCCTCAGAGCAATGACTCCACTGCTGTGATTTCTGGAGGTATTTTTATTGCCAGTTGCTTCAATAAGGATACAACATGGGAAACATGTTTTCAAAATAATTGATTAATAGCAAGTTAGCAGCTGTTCTTGAAAAAAGAACTTCAAAGACAGACTCCAGTGTGAAACTGTTGAATTAAGACTGATTGTCATTTAGTCTTTCATCTATGACTTGAGTCAAGATTATCTGTTGGCAGGTGGTAATTATTCTGGAATGTTTATCAAGACTATTTTGTGAACGGACCTTGTAATTATCTTGCATGCATCTAAGCTTGAACATAATCATCACTGCCTGTATTTCTGGTACTCTGTTCTCATCGCTCCAGTAATCGTCTTTTCTTTTCTTTTTTCTGGTAATACAGGTTGAGCCTCTCTTATCTGGAATTTTGAAATCCAAAATATTCCAATACTAACACTTTTTTCACGTGTGGCTGAGATAGTGGCACCTTTGTTTTCTGGTGGTTCAGTGTACACAAACTTTGTTTCATGCACACAATTATTTAAAATAATGTATAAAATCACCTTTAGGCTCTGTATACCAGCTGAGACGATTCAAATGAACAGTGCTGCTCCAAATATCAACAGAGCTTTTCTGCACCAGTTCAGAGCTCAGAAAGTTACTTTGAGGACAAATAACTATAATGACATGTTGAATTGATCCATAAGTGGCAAGTGGTAAGCTGATGATCTCTATCTTGGAGAATCATCCAACCCAGAGCTTAGAAAAGCTACTTTTAAGGGACAGCAACTTCCAAGATTCCCTAGTAATTTGGGGAGCTGTCATTCCCATAAGTAACTTTTCCAAACTGTGATCCTACTATTGGTTAGTTATGGATAGCATGAGCATCTAATTACATTATTTGTTCTGTGCCTTCAGGTCCTTTCCAGCAATTGCAATGCAAGGCTTATCATGGGATTTTCTTGGCAAGATTTATTAAGAACAGTGTCAAAGGTTTCCTCCGAGGATGAGAGAGTGTAACTTGCCCAAGGCCATGCAACATGGTTTCCAGGGGTGAGCAGAGGATCTGAACCCTGGTCTCTTGGAGACATAGTTCAACATTCAAACCACTACACCATGCTGGCTCTGTAATTATATTCATTCTTCTTAAAAGACACCTCCTGAGCTTTGAACTCATTATACACAGAGATCTTTCTTCTTCTTCTTATAACCCAAAACTAGTTTTATTGGCTGTGGGCAAGAGATATTTATTTGTCAGCTGTGTAAGAGCATCTGGTGGGAACAAGCTTTCACCAAGCAGCTTTTTACTGAAGTGTGGGGGGAATGGGAGGAGGGAAAGTAAGAAAAACAATCTGTACAGTGTAAAAACAAACCCCATTCCCCTCCCTTGACCAATCCTGCCGAATGAATTTTTGAGTGAGAACAGTTGTGGAACAGGAGTCTCTTCCCCCCCAGCTCTAAACAAGGATGGCTTAAATTAGTCAAATCTGGGCTAATTAAAAGCCTATCAAGCCCTAATTAAAAGAACGGAAGACAAACTCTACTAAATTAGCCTGCCTACTGCCTTCCAAAATGGTTGGCTATTGTCTAACTGTATCAAAGAGAGTGTGCAAAGGGATCTTGTGGCACCTTTGAGACTAACTGCACAAAAGAAATTGTAGCATGAATTTTTGTAGACTTGATCTACTTCCTCAGATGCGACTGTGTGAAAGAAGTTGTAGCATGAGCTTTCATAGACTTGGTCTACTTCCTCAGATCTGAAAAGGGAGACCAACTCTACGAAAACTCATGCCCCAACTTCTTTCACACATTTAGTTGCATCTGAAGAAGTAGATAAGTTTACAGAAGCTCATGCTACAACTTCTTTTGCCTAGTTAGGGTGGAAGATGCTACAAGATCCCTTTGCATACTGATATCCCAGACTAACATAGCGCTATCTCTTGAGTTCTATATCAAAGAGACGAGCTTTTGCCCTCTTGAATGCCCAAGTGCAGATAGGAGCCCATTACCACATTCAGTTTTTGGATTGGAAATAAGGATAGGACAGGGTTCCCAGGTTCCAGGGCCCGGCTTATCCTCTGAGGTCCTCAGGAGAAGGGGGGAATTTAGGAGGAGAGCATCACCATGGACGTAATTTATCTATTTATGTCTGTTTGTTGCTGCATATTCTTGCAGGATGCTTTGCAGTAGTGATGGTAAGCTGTTTTCTGTTCAAAGCAGAGCTTGGAAAACTTTCTCATGGGAGTTGTTAAAAGCAAAGCCCTACAGAACCTTTCTGTGAAAAATTTGTGGCCGCGATTCTGTGTCTCACTCTGTCTTACATAACTTTACACATAGCAGAGGTACTGCAGAAGTCTCCTAGTAGATGGCAAAGATGCTTATGAGGGCACCAGAAAGAGTGTCCCAGTGCACATTGGCTCAACCGTTGCACACCAACACTCCATAGCTGGTACCCTGATGTGCATGGGGCTCTATGTAATGCACACCAGGGCTCCCTAATTGGTGTCACAGTGTGCATTGGACTATCAATGTGCACCATGACTTCTCATCTGGCTTCCCTGATATGCATTGGGCTCTGCCTCTGCTCACCAGCACTTCTTAACTGATACTGCAATGTGCATGGGTTCCAATGCACCATAGTCACTTCACTGTCTTCCCTACATAGCAACATCATGGCATCTCTTGCAGAATATGGATGTTGCAAAAGTGTTCAGCTCTCTTTCCTGCAGATGTAAGTCCACTCACATGAATGTAAGTCCCACACTAAATTCTATCTTGTGCTTTCTTCTTAATCAATCCAGAGCTCGGGGGAAAAAAAGCTTAATTTGCAACCAGAGAAGTTTATTTTGTCACTTGTTAGGCTTTGGGGTTATTTTATTTGAACGGCCTGCTTGAAGCCATTGTGGTTGATGCTTACTGTGACTTACCCAATGTGACTCTGTGAGTTTCCATGGCTGAGTGCAAGGGATTCAAACCATGAACAGAGATTTATTCAGCTGTCCAGATGTTGTTGGACTGGCACTCCCAGTTGCCTTAGTCAGCAGCGTCAACAGCAAGGAAAGCTGGGAGCTGCTGTCCAACACCTGGTCTAGAGGCTAGCTTGTTTTCTCTGTTTAGAAAGCACCAGTGGCAAAAGTCAGCATCCATGGAGAATGAACTAGTCGGTGAATCTCTGACATTGTCAGGTCCTGTAATACTGTTGCCAAAGTAGATATGGGGACAGAGTTAGCATGAGCTTTTTGTGTTTTGCAAACAATCTGTGTCCCTGTTGTCCAGCATGTTACTAACACACTTGTGGGGTTATCTGTATGCCAGGAGAGGCTTACCACCCAAGGAGAAATTCTGCCGACAGATTATTGACAGGAATTTTTCTGTTATTATTCCAGGAACATCCCCACATTTGGATTCGATGCGCCGAAGGGGAAATATGAGTCATCATGTTACCCAGAGATACCTTCTAGTCTTCTTCTTTTGCTTAAATGCTGTGCAACACTCCTCTGGAATGAGAGTATGAGAATGACTAGATAGGAACAAGTTATTTGTAGTTAGTTCCTTCTCCCAACAACAAAAGTTCATCACATCACAATTTATGGAAGAATGACCCCCCTCCTTTCCTTTTGTGGTGTAACTAAATTTCAATGACCTTTTCAGTTACACAGTATGTCCTCAAGAAAAGTGGAGGAGGAATATCACATGGTTTCAGTCCTGACTTGTGCTGCTGTTTCCAACACTGTTGCTTGTGTTGAGATGTGACCAAGATGGATGCATTTTATCCTCCAAGTCTTATAGCATTTTATAGCATTCAGCTGGTGGTCTTAAAAAGTAAACTAAAACTACTATAGGCCCAGGACAGACCGCCCCAAAAGGGCGGCCTGCCAGTAGCCTATTTTCCTCCACAGGGAAGCCGCAGCTGCCAAACTGCGCGGCTTCCCTACAGAGGAAAAAGAACCCAGAAACAGGGGCGGCGTAATAGGTGTGCCACGTTATGTAAGTGCTGTGCGGCATCATGTGGATGCCGCATAGCACTTACGTAACAATGGCAGAGCTTTTATACACAGGTCACCGTCATTGTTATGCCGCCCGTATGTAGTAGCGTTAGGGACCGTGTGGTTGCCGTGCAGTCCCTAACCCTAAAATCAGCACCGGTATGTTGCTTGTTGGCAGTCTGTACTGCACCATAGTTACTTTGGAAAAACTAGAAAGTACAGTAAAGGGTTATTCCTTAAAGTTGTAACTATAATGATATCAAGGGTTGCCAGAGCCAATGTGGTGTCAATGTTGGACTACATCTCTGAAGACCAGGATTTGAATCCCTGAATGGCTGTGGGAACCCACTGGGTGGTTTGAGGCAAGTCATACTTTCTCAGCTTTAAAGGAAGGGAAAGGCTAACTCATTCTGAACAAATCTTGCCAAGACAAGAGTTGTCTTAGGGACACAATAAGTTGGCAATGATTTGAT
Organism: Sceloporus undulatus; assembly: GCF_019175285.1. NCBI lineage: Eukaryota > Metazoa > Chordata > Lepidosauria > Squamata > Phrynosomatidae > Sceloporus > Sceloporus undulatus. The sequence continues at coordinate 7,946,922 of NC_056527.1, read as the reverse complement.
GGCACAGAACAACAACAAACAAGGGTTGCCAGTTCAGGATTGTCTCAGGACTTGAGGTTTCTGGGCAAAAATCTAAAACCTAAGGATGGCCCATGGTGATGTCATTGAGCATTATACATTACGTTTCAACTTGCAGTTGCTCACAGCTTGTCTTTCAAATGCACATACAGAGAGAACCTATTTTCCTATAAGAAATTAAGACAGAAATCTTAGCTTAAAGGGTCATTCCCAGATCAAGGTGAAATGAGGAAATTATTTTGTCTCACTTATTTAGGAAGAGAAGATAAAGGACTTTTCATCTAACCTACCTGCTTCTAGCCAGAAGTTGGATGCAGAGCAGAATGGAGGGTGAGCCCTGACACCACCACAACTGGAAGGGAAGGAGGACGCGAACCATGTAAATGCAGAGACCCTCTTGAAAGTCTTTGCAAGTTGCAGCAACAAATCCATTAAGCCTTGATAATTCTATTAAGCTGTATCTACACTGAGGAATTAACATAGCGTGACAATGCTTTAACTGCCATGGTGCAATGCTATGGAATTATGGGAATTGTAGTTTTATGGGCTATTTTGCCTTCTTTGTCAGAGAGCTCTGGTGCCCCAACAAACTACAAACCCCAGGATTCCCTAGGATGGAACCACGGCAGTTAAAGTGGTATCAAATTGCATTAATTCCACAGTGTGGCAAGCAGCCTGTTTTAATATCTGAGTTGGAAATTTGCACACACTCCTTTCCCCTTGCCTGTTGCTGAGACCACCAAAATTGGAGAATTTGTACTGGAGACTTAGGCCAGACCCTGAGATCTGGCAAACCTAATGATAACTGTGAAGTCGAAGGCTTTCATGGCCAGCATCCATAGTTTTTTGTGGGTTTTTCGGGCTGTGTGGCCATGTTCTAGAAGAGTTTATTCCTGACGTTTCGCCAGCATCTGTGGCTGGCATCTTGAAGGTGCTAGCCACAGATGCTGACAAAACATCGGGAATAAACTCTTCTAAAACATGGCCACACAGCCCGAAAAACCCACAAAAAACTACTAATGATAACTGACTTGTATTTTTGGATGGTTCACAACAGTAACTGTAAATATTTACTTATTTTTAAAAAAGGAATTTCCAGGCAGTGGCTAAAACATGCCACCTCCTGCTCTTTTTTGGATTTAGACCTTAGGTCAGGAATAGAAGCCTTTTTGGAATTCAGGTGCCTCTTTGAAGTGATGCCAAAAAACTTCCTGGCCCAGGAGGAGAGGCAGGAAGCCTCATGAGATTAAGCCTGCAAAGCAAGATTTATGGTCTTTCTCAGTTCCAGCTAGGCCGGGAACACCGCTGAATGGCCTTTCTTTGACAGAGGAACCACAAAAGCCAGTCTAACTTCCAGCTCAAAGAAAAGGGTTTTGCAACACAGGGACAGCAAAGCTCAAGTAGGGTGGCTGGTTTAAAAACTGCCAGGGCAGTCAAGGACTGGTTGTTTTGTGCTTTTCTGTCATTCCCAGTTTATGGCAACCCTAAGATCATGGGGTTTTCCTAGCTAATTTCTTCAGAACTTTCTGCAGTAGAGCTCACCAAACTACAAATCCTGGGATTGCAGCATATGCAGATGTGGCAGTTAAAGTAAAAGCACAGCATTAAAATTATATAAAGGGTCCAGAGACTGCCCCTCAAGTTGTTTCCAGTTTATGGTGACCCTAACACAAACCTATCGTGGGATTTTCTTGGCAAGATTTATTCAGAGGTGGTTTTGCCTTTGCTTTCCCCTGAGGCTGAGAGCATGTGACTTGCCCAAAGTCACCCAGTGGGTTTCATGGCCAAACTGTGCATTGAAACTTCCAATGTCCTAGTCCAAAACCTACACCACTATGTCATGCCGGATCTCCTGCCATCCCCTTTTCCTTGTGTATTATGTCTTTTTAGACTGCATCCACACTGCAGAAATAATCCGGTTTGACACCACTTTAATTGCCATGGCTCCATGCAATGGAATTCTGGGAATTGTAGTTTACTGTGGTGCCTGTGCAGAGCTACAACTGCAGTTCCCAGAATTCCATAGCATGGAGCCATGGCAGTTAAAGTGGCGTCAAATAAGAGTATTTCTGCAGTGCAGATGCAGTATTCAATGGTAAGCCCCAGGGCAAGGAACAGTTGACGTAACCATTGTAAATGGCTTAGGCAGCGCGCCAAGTACATTGATTGCACTATACTGTATACACACACACACACACACACACAGAGAGAGAGAGAGAGAGAGAGATCACTATTTCTTTTTTAAAAAAGAAAATATATCACTTTTTTTTTTAAAACAAAAGACTGCTGCCAGTGAAAAACAAGGCATAACAATAATCACCTTAGCAGATTCAGAGAGAATTTTAACAGCTGCATGCCAAGTAGGATCCTACAGGGGAAACTTCCCAAGCATGAGAGGGCCCCTAACTGTAAAGGATTTGCTAGCTGAATCTTTCCTGACTTGCTTGGGTTAGAGGCATGGGGTCTTTTCACCTTCTCTAGGCTCCTCCAGGTGCCATTTCCCCCCCAAACTCAGCCTTAAGGTCACCCATGAGACTAAGCAAAAAAAGAAGTTGGTAGCATAAGCTTTTGTAGACTTAAATCCACTCCCTCAAATGCATGATTATACCATCAACTTCTTTCTTTCTCTCAGTCTCAAAGGTACTACAAGATCCCTTTAGCAATAGCAAGTACGTTTCTATACCACTTAACAATATACTAAGCAGTTTACAAAGTGTAAGCTAATTGCCCCCAACAAGCTGGATACTCATTTTACCCACCTACAGAAGAATGCCAGGCTGAGTCAACCCGGAGCCCCTGGCTGGTATTGAACTCACAACCTTGTGATTTCTGAGTAAGTGGCTGCAGTACAGACATTTAACCACTGTGCCACCAGGGCTCCCTTTGCATACTGCTCCAGACTAACACAGCAAATTGTGCAGCTACACTGTAGAAATAATGCAATTTGACACCACTACAACTACCATGGTTCAATCGTACAGAATCCTGGAGTTTGTGGTATTGTGTGGCACCTGCATGGCATCTTTTTAATAGTTGGATAAACCATGGAAAGCAGATGCCGGCACCTCTTGTTTTCCCCCCCAATTGTTTCCTAAACCTGTGCAAATGATGAGAGCCTCGAGAAAGAAAAGATGATGAAGAAAAATCAAGTGGCACAGAGTTTCAAAGGCTGTATTACTGTGGACAGTGAAGGGGCTTGTCATGTATTGATCAACTTTGAATGTCCCATAAAAAAGAGACATGTGAGGGCCATGTTTCTCCTGGTGGTAATAACTTTTTACAGGTAGAAGGATTTTGTTTGGAATTTCTTGGATAGTGAAGGCATCTCAGCATCAGGCTTCCTTTATCAGAAATACACATTCATTTCCAGCCCTCCCATCAAATGCATTTCCAAGAAGCATACTGCCAGACGAAACCCAAAAGCAAATGCTAGAAATGCAAATTCCCACTAGGAGCCTGAGCAGCTGCCACTGCCGTCCACAATAAATTAACACTCCACAATGCAAGAGGCGGACTGGGAGATATCATGACAAAGAGCCACCCAGGGACCAAAGGCTGTTACAAAAGGGGAAAAGCCAACAATTAGCATTATTAGTATTAATAAAAAAAAGAAAATTCAAGGTCAATGAACAGCGGAGCTGTCCTCCTCAATTGGTTTTGGATCATGGCAGAATAAATACAGAATAAGGGGATCTTCTAAGCCAGATATCAATTAGCAAGGAAGACGAGGGTCTCTCTGATGTGGATGATGAGGATATGGTTATAGGTATCACAAAACTTCCTTGCTATGACAGCTACACTGGGAATTTTATCACAGGAGGCTTGAAATATGGAACTACAGCAGGATAGTAGTGACTGTGGCTGTATTTTATCACATAATGCTGTGTGTATTTTATCATTGTATGCCTTCAAGTTGTTTCCAACTTATGACAACCTTAAGACAAACTTATTGTAGGGGTTTCTTGGCAAGATTTGTTCAGAGGATGCTTGCCATTGCTTTCTCTTAGGCTGAGAACATGTGACTTGCGCATGGTCACTCAGTGGGTTTCATGCCCAAGCCATGAATCAAACCCTGGTCTCCAGAGTTGCAATCTAACACTCAAACCCCTACACCACACTGGCTTTCAGTAGCTGTTCAGTATCTGGTCTGTAGTTTGTCCATTGCTGGAGCGCTTGTTCCCATTGATGGTGAAAACCCGTCAACGCTTCCCAACCACGCTGCTTTTCCACTGTTGATGCAAGTGTGATAAGTTCTTCCAAAGCATTTCCAATATGTCACTTGGTGCAAGTGGGTCTGATTCTGCTCCACTCCCCTTCTCCCCATTTCTCACTCTTCCCAAGCAGGCTGTTTTTTCTTTATTTTTGTTTTTATTTTTTTGGTATCTTTTCTTTTCCTTGCTTTTTTTAACTTGATGGATTGTCATACAGTGGTGTCATTAGGGAGAAGCAGAGGTGCAGTCCACCCTGGGTGACACTGCAGAAGAGGGGTGACACCTGATCAGGCCATCCTACCACTGACGGCGGGGAGGAAGGGGCAAGCACACCCGACCCTGGTTCTCTGTGCTGGCAGTGGTTTCCTCATGAGGAGGCCGTTGCCACTGCGAGGAACGAGAAGCCCTGCAAATAGCCCATGTATGGGAGATCCCTGGTGAGAAAAGGCAGCCTGAGGACAAAGAAAATATCCTAAATGAATCCATACAACTGAAAGAACTGGACATTTGGGGTGAGCTAAGAGCCAGCATGGTGTTGAGTTTCAGGCATTGGACTACGTCTCTGGAGACCAGCATTCAGATCCCTGCTGGTCCATGGAAACCCACTGCACCTTGAGCAAGTCACACTCTCTCAGCCTCAGCTGAGAGATGGCAAACCCCTTCTGAAGAAACGTGCTGAGAAAATTAAATGCAAGAGGTTTGCCTTAGTCACCATAAGTTGAAAACAACTAGAAAGCACACAACAAGAACCAGATGAATGCTCCATTGCATATAAATTCTGAGAATGGAAACTCTCTTCTGCTCCCTCTCACTCTGATATTTGTTCTCTGCATGTAGGAGAGATGATTTAGTACAAATTAGGAACTGTGTCCTGCCTTTGACTCTCATCCAAGGTCTTGGCACTGTCCCATTTTTCAGCAGATGAGCCCTAGGTAGATGCATGTGTGTATCCATATGTGTGTGTGCTGAGCTCAAAGAGTGATCTTATATCAAATGTGAAAGCCATTCCTCGGTTGTGCTGGCCTTGCAGATTTCTCAGCTCCAGAGACTGTGATGAGCCTTAAAAGTTTATCTTATTCGATGAATTTATATGGGAGGGATGGGTACCGTCTGGTGCTCTCCAGCTCTTAAGTCGTTCCATGCGGCCTCTGTAGCCCAATAAAAATGGCATTAATTGTATCGCTAAGGTTGCATTTTAAGCACTGAATTATGGATCGCTTGATAGCATCGCTGAAAAGGCTCCTGCCACTGATGTGACCTTACTGTTATCGGTCGAAAATGGCTCGCGTCGTCTTCCCTGGCTGATTTAATTGCTCTCTGGGTTCAATTATTCCCTCCATTCATGTAAATCAGGAGGATCCGTACTCTTGCACAAGACAGTCTTGTAACCTGTTTTCTTAGTGTGTGGGCATATGTCCAAGACTGGGTGGCAGCACATAGAAAGGTTGTGAAGAGAAGGATTGCAGCCACTTCTAGAGTTGCCAGTTCATTATTTATGGTTTATTATTGCCCCAGGCTGCATCTGGACTGCAGAAATAATCCAGTTTGACACCACTTTAACTGCCATGGCTTAATGCTATGGAATTCACAATTTGTTGAGACTGGTGCCGCAAATTTGTTGAGACTTGTGTCGCAACAAACTACCATACCCAGAATTCCATAGCATTGAGCCATGGCAGTTAAAGTGGTGTCAAACCGGGTTGGTTTTGAGTCTGGATGCAGCCCTAAGGATGGCCCCTGGGTAAGTTTCATGCATTACATACAAGCCACAGTTGCTCACAGCTCATTATTCAAACACACACACACACACACACACAAACACACCGGACACATTTTCCTACCTGAGAATGAATCATTAGATTTTTCTCTCATGTCTTTACTTTGTCCATTGTTGTTGTTGTTGCTGTGTGTCTTCAAGTCATTTCCAACTTAGAATGACATTAAGGTGAACCTATTGTGAGGTTTTCTTAGCAAGGTTTGTTCAAAGGAGGCTTGCGGTTGCCTGCCTCTGAGCCTGAGAGAGTGTAACTTGCCCTAGGTCACCCAGTGGGTTTCTCTGGCCATGCACCCTGGTCTCCAGATCTGGGGTCCAACATTCAAACCACTACACCAGGCTTCCTCTTACCTCCTTATATTATTTATTAACTGCTCAATAGCCAGAGCTCTCTAGGGCTGCATCTACACCATAGAATTAATGCAGTTTTATACTGTTTTCACTGCTGTGGCTCAATGATATGGAATTCTGGAATTTGTAGTTTGGTGAGATCTTAAGTCTGCCATAACAAACCACAAATCCTGGGATTCCATACTATTGAGCCATGGCAGTTAAAGTGGTGTCAAACTGCATTAATTCTGCAATGTGGCAGCAGCCTGGGCGATCAGTCAAAATATTTACCATTTAATTCCAGCTCTGTTTTACTTGGTAACGTTTGCTCCTTTCTATATTGCTTGGTGAGTTGGTTGTTGGTCCTGCAGATAGATCTGAGGTTTGAATGGTGATTGGGTGAATAGCAGGCACAAAACTTAATGCTAAGTAGGACAAAAAAGAGCAATATTCCTATATACCTGCTAGGAGGAAGAGAAATTGAAGTGCTCTTCTCTGGTTGAAAGGTTTAGGTTGCTCAAACCTAGTCTATTATCTTACCTTTTCACTCAGCTTTCAAAAATCCCACTTTCTACCTATCTCTGCCAAGCAATTCAGGAGGAAAAGTCAGCCAGACAGGATCATAAATATGTATATGAAGTGGGGAGGTCATTCTAACAAAAATAGTGTGCCTTATTTTTAGATGATACATGCATTAAATGCATGCCTTTTTAGAAATCAATTTTTAATATTTCACTAAATGTTTTTTTCATTTGTGATATTGCATGAATATTTTAGCATATATTTGAATTGTAGGTAAAAAGCAATGTGTGTGTGTGTGTGTGTGTGTGTGTGTCATAAAAAATAAAACATGGGGTGAGCCACCCCATTGTAACCTGTCAAAGCCCAGTTGAATAAGGTCAGAAGATATATTATTGAATACCAAAGTCAGGATCATCCATAACATTGTAGCAGTGATTTCTTTGTATGGATGCAAAAGCTGGATGGTGAAGAAAGCTGACAGGAAGAAAACCAACTTACTTGAAATGTGGTGCTGGAGGTCTATGGATACCACGGATTGCTAAAAAGACAAAAAGGCAAAGGCACGTCAATGCACCTAAAAACTCTTACTAGGTGCCAAAATAACTGAAATGGAGTT
>NC_056527.1:7882980-7939441 GCF_019175285.1 Sceloporus undulatus | reverse complement strand
ACTGTACTCTCGACACATCATAAAACCACATGGCTCACTGGGAAAGATGGCAATACTTGGTAAAGTGGTTTGTTGTTGTTGTTGTTGTTATGTGACTTTAAGTTGTTTCCAACCTTAAGGCAAACCTGTTATGGGGTTTTCTTGGCATTTTTTTTGTTTGTTTTTTTTTGTTTGTTTGCTTTTTGGTTCATCCTCTGAGGTTGAAAGAGTGTGACTTGCCCAGGGTCACCAAATGGGTTTACATGCCTGAGCCAGGATTTGAATCTTGATCTCCAGAGTTCAAAGTTCAAGCACTACACCACACTGGCATTGGTAAAGAGGTATGCAGCAAGAAAAGAGGAAGACCATATTACAGATGGATTGACTCAATCAAGGAAGCCAGAGTCCTGAATTTGCAAGACCTGAGCAGAGCTGTCAAGACCTGGGGTTCTGGGAGGTCTGCCATACATTGGGTTGGTATATGTCTGAGCCAGGTTGTCAGCAAATAACAACAAATAAGGTGCTCCTTCAGCAGCAGCGAGAAGAAGACATAGCTTCCCAACAGACAGTGGTGCTGATGGCCGAAAGTGTCCATATGGAACTTTTATGGGAGATGAAATGTCCAGTTAGATCTGTATCTAACATCGTCATATTTATATTTGTCCCTTCTAGTATGATTTTTAACACCTTTGCCTGATGAAGAAGCCAGTGGAGCTTCGAAAGCTTGCAACATGCATTTTGTGCATTTTGATTGGCCCAATAATGGTATTCCTGTTTTGTGGATTTGGGATGTTATGGTACTTTGCTATATTTTCTTCAACCGTCCCTAGACTGTGGAATGACCTGCCGGAAGAGATTTGACAGCTGAATACGGTAGGCTTATTCAGATGATTTCAAATTGTGAATTTTAAATGATGAATTTTAAAGGTAGGGTTGTTTTAACAGGGGTACATGTTGTTTGTCTTTTTAATTGATATGTGTTTTAACTCATGTCTTTTTAACTGATGTTTGTCTGTTAATTGGTATTGTTTCCCTCCTCAATCCATGGGGAGAGATGGGAAAGAAATAATAATAATAAAAAAATAATAATAACTAGTTTATTTACATTTCCCACCTGTCCCTGCAGATTGAAGCGGGATTACATGATGATGATGATGATGATGATGATGATGATGATGATGATAATAATAATTTGTTATAAATTTTAAACACATTTTACTAAGCTGTTTTTAAAATGTATGTATTTGCACTTAATTATACCCCACTGTTTTATTTTAACATAGTTTGCTCTTAACTTTCCAATATGGAGTGTTCACACTTTTATGTATAGGTCTGTAAGACGTCTACAACTGTTGGGGTGTTTTGGTTGGTTTTGTTGTTGTTGTGTTGCCATTGTTTTGCCTTATGGTTTCTTAACTGTAATAAAGGCATGATGATGATGATGATGATGATGATGATGATGATGATGACGACGACATGGCCACCATGGCTACCCCTGGATATATTTTCTGGAAATGAAGGTACTGTACTGCTATTTCACTCATCCCCTTTTTTCCTCCTCCTCCTGGATCTGGGTAGCAGAGGATGGTATATATTGATTGATTTGGAAGAATGGGAAAGGAGGGAGAAGGGACTTATGCAAATAACCTGGACTCCCGCTGCTTTCCTTGCTGAACAGTTTTAATGAAAACGACTGCCAGAGACAATTGTCTTTCTGTAAGGGGACATATAAAAGAGATGTGGAAAGTGAGGGGGGGGGGGGGGTGGCAAGAGAACTAGGTGGCTTGGCTTTCCTGAGATGGTGCTTCAGGGCACCCAAGTTAGAGAAAGGGAGGTAATTCAGAGGAAGCAGCAGGGGAGAGAAATAATTGGAGCTGCAAAAGCCTGCCTGGGCCGAAAATGCTCAGCAAGGAGTGTGCTGGAGGGAGTCAAGGACACCGAGAGAAACTGTAAGAGAGAGGGAGAGATGGAAATCTGGTGTGAAGGAGAAAACCAGCCATGCACCTGCATTCGGAACAGGGCTTGCTTCACTGGGCCCAGAGCCATCTGGCCGATGGGATAGGTGCCAACTTCTGAAAAGGTTACTTTTTGGAACTATGGCTCCCAGGATTCTTCTGCCGGCCTGGACGACAGCCCTCAAAATCACTCCGCCAGCCCAGACGACAAGTCCTCTCGAATCAGCCAGACAGAATTGAAGGGTTTTTTTAACCGAAGTGAATATTTCACCGAAAAGTTTCTGTAATGTGGAAAATTGTACAAAACTCTCCCAAGCTTGCCCAGCAGGGAGAAAATTTGGGACTCTTTCATCCTTGCATGTAAAAATAAAATAAATAGCAGGGAGGACTGAGTCATGCTAGCTGAAGGATTCCGGGAGTTGCAGGTCATGCTTGCTAGGGGATTCTGGGATTTTTAGTCTAAAGGTAATTTTACAAAAACAAAAACAAAATCCAAAGGAGTAGGTTTGCAAAGAGATCTTGTAGCGCCTTTGAGACTATGAACCTTATCACATGAGATGAATCCCACTCAGAAACAAGATTTAAAAGTAGAAAAAACCCACAAATGTGGAATGTTTTTGAGATGACATTTCTCCCAAACAATAATAATGTGAAATGAAAGCAAACGGAAAGTGGACAAAAACAACACCTTTTTTCTTTTGGAACTTCCTGAAAGTAAAAAGGTGACATTTTTGTCCACTTTCCGTTCGCTCTCTTTTCACGTTATTGCTGTTTGGGAGAAACACATCTGAAAATTCTCCCACATTTGCGGTTTTTTTCCCTACTTTTAAAATACCGTTTCTGAGCGGGATTTATCTAGTGTGATAAGGTCCTAACTGAAAGAAAATGCTAAGTAGCCAGTGGTTTCAGTTTTGGACTAGGACCCTGGGAGATCTGGGTTTGAATCCCTGCTCAGCCATGGAAACCCACTGCATGACCTTGGGCAAGTCACATCCTCTCAGCCTCAGGATTTCGTTCAGCATCTGGCTTTAGGAGGCAGTTGGAAGCCGGGATCACTTGTCCCCTCATTCCTCCCAAAAGGGCATTTGGCACTGCAGAAAACAGATCACACAACCATGGATTGCCAAAGCACTATTGTGGGGGGAAATTGTGATAAGAAAGTATGCCAAATCGGTATGCGTCCATTCTTAAACAAGCACAATTGTGGTGTCACAAGAGGCTGGTGTGATAAAAGTCCTCAGAGGAAGGCAAAGGCAAACCTCCTCTGAACAAACCTTGCCAGGAAAACCTTGTGATAGGTTTGCCTTAGGGTGGCCATTATTTAGAAATGACTTGAACACTCAACAACAACAATGGTGCTAAACTCTATAAAATACTCTGCATGAAGGCAGAGGCTGCCATGTGAGCTCATACAGTTTTATTTTTGAACAGGCATCCCCCAGCCTTTAAAAACTTTTTTTCTTTTCTTTATGCTTATTATTAAATGGAGAAATCAAAAGATGCAGGAGGAATGTGGAATGCATGTGGAATGGTTTCCACCAAGTGAATTGCATACTGGAGCCCATCAAATTTTATCATATAAAATATGGAAACAGATATTTCAACTATGCCTGTTATTGCATGGATAGCTCCACTCCCTCATTTGCATAGCTGCGTCACGATTCCACAAAAACACGGACCTCAGGAATCAGCCTTTCCATGAAAGGATCCTTCCTTCAACTCTTCCCAATGGGCAAAATGATTTATGCTCATTGCTGTCAGAGCAAACCTGTATGCTTAGAATTCAGTGAACAAAAACTGTAACAGAGAAAGTTATTTTAAATATTTTCTTTTCATTCTCTTTTCATTCTCAAAAGCAAAATAATAATAATAATGCCAAACACATTCCTTAAAAAATGTCATCAGAGAGGGAATTACAAGGAGAATAAGAAAGTTTTGCCATTTTTGAGCTTTGGTCTACATCTGTTTAATCATGTACAATGCAAACAGGAGTGCATCCACACTGTAGAAATAAGGCAGATTGAGACAACATTGTGCTGCAGTTCTGTCCTATAGAGTCCTGGGATTTGTAGTTTTACAAGATCTTTAGCCTTCTCTGCCAAAGAATGCTGGTGCCTCACAAAACTGCAAATCCCAGGACTCTATTGGATGGAGCCATGGCAGATAAAGTGGTATCAAACTGTATTATTTCTACAGGATAGATGCACCCTAGGACTTGCACTTCTGAGGACTTTTTAAAAAAAAGCCTGATGTGCAGATGTGTGTCCTTATCTATTTGCAGAGGCCTTCATCTGCTTAAAGCCAAATCTTTAACACAGGGGAGGCTAAATTTGACAGTTCTCTATAGCTGGCATGACACAGCCCAGTTTGCATGAGCTGTAGGCTAAATTTAGCCCTCGGTGGTATATCCCACTAAAGAACATCTCCAGCCAGAAAACAGAAAGTCCCTTTGTCAGAGTGAGAGCCAGACTGGAATCTACCATGCCACAAAAATCCTTTCCGGTACCAGAGGGAGAGAAGATCCTAAAGCGGAACAGGAGACTTTATCTCTACATTACATACTCTAACCACCCCTCACTTCTCTCGCATATTCTCCGGGCTCCTTTTGGCAAAGGGCTCTGTAGCTCAATAAAGAACTGGCCAAATCCCAGCAGAGGTTATTCTATGCTCTCTCTTGCAGACTAGCAGTGCTATAGCGCCTCCACATTATAAACTGGGATTCACAGTGACCATTTTTTACATTTGTTCATCTATGCACACTGGCATTTCTGGAGCACTCTCTAATTTGCAAACCATCTGTAAAACTGTGGACATCTTGTAGAGTTTTAGCGGTGTTTGGTCCCTCTCTGTCATCCTCTTCCTCAGCAAGTTATCATTATCATTGTCATCACTGGGTGCATCTACACTGTAGAAATAAAGCAGTTTGATAACACTTTAATTGCCATAGCTCCATCCTATATAATCCTTTGGTGTAAATCCCATAATTTACATTTCAAGTGTTGGACTGTGACCTTCGAGACCAGGGTTTGATTCCCAGATCAACCATGGAAACCCATTGGGTGATCTTGGGCAAGTCACACTTTCTCAGCCTCAATGGCAAACCTCCTCTGAACAAGTCATGCCAAGAAAACCCCACAATAGGTTCACCTCAGGGTCATTAGATGTCAGAAATGACTTGAAGGCACACAGCAATAATGAACGAGGCACCAGCATACTTTGTCAGAGAAAGCTAAAGACCTTGTAAAACTACAAGCCCCAGGATTCCATAGGATGGAGCTACAACACTTAAAGTGGTGTCAAACTGCATTATTTCTACAGTGTAGGCACATCCATCATCATCATCACCACAACCACAGCAATTCCCCTTGGAAGACGACTGCCTCTAAACTGGGGATATCCCTCAACTGTTTTAATCTGAATAAATGTCAGATATAAATAATCAAGTTGTTAAACATCTCAGACAGTCAAACTGTGTCAAACAAAAAAATTAGCCTGCAGCTAAGGGTCAAACCATGCTTGTTAGTGGAGATTTCTGAATGAGTTTCCTGATGTTTTTATCTTTCCCTCATAGGGATTGTGGGAATCTCCAATGTAGATTACAAGAGATGAAGAGAATATTGCATTTTCTCACACATTATTTCCTCGAGGCATTTCCAAACTGCCCAGTAGTTCCAGTAACTGTCGGGGCTTTCTGTTTTAGGATTTCATGCCTTATAATGGTTCTTTCCACTCTTGCATCCACTTGTTCAAACCACATTGATCTACTATCGTTGGAATCTGTTGTCCTAAAAGTAGCTTTTCCAAGTATGTGTGAGGTGAGAGGATTCAGGGCAGGGACTCCTGTGTGGGATCCGTTGCCTCTTAAAAGGTATTCACCCTTCCCTACCCTTTGCTGTCAAAAGCAGGGTGGATTTTAAAGCCTTTAGCTGGATGCTGCTTTCAGTTTCATGTCTCCTGTTATGGAGAAGCACACGGAGGAGGGAGGAGAGATTGTGGAGGACACGACTTCCTCTTCCATTAACAGGGTTGCACATTCCATCCCGCTCGTTCTCATGCCCTGCAGGCATTCTCCAGAGATTTCCACACCATGACAATGTGGCATTGAAAAAAATAAAATAAAAAATTAAAATGCAACAACTCCCTGACAACAGAAGCTCCAGTCACATCCCCATCCACAATTTTCTTCTTCTTCTTCAAATGGTACCATGGAAACAAAACAAAGCGAAATGAAAAATCTGCAGCTTATTCAAACTCCCCATAAATCACTTTGGAACAAGCAAGAGACCGGCCCTCTTCCCCTCCACTCAGCTCCTTTTCTCGCTCTGTCGCTTTGGCCGGAGGTCAGGCGCACACGCCACTGTATGCTTTCCGCATCCTGCTCACATCTCACTCCATGACTACCAATGCAGGGTCAGGATGGGCAGAGAGTCGATCTACATCTCCCAGAGGAATCTCTCAGTGATTTGCAGTAGATTAACAAGGATTTCTGGCCCCCCAAATTTTGTCCTGAGTGCCAGGGAACCAAAACGAATTCTTTGTTCTTCTGTAGGGAAAAAACATACACCGAAGATTGGGAAAATTACTTTATTGCCTATAGTTTGAAAGCAACAGTTAGCAAACTACAGAGAGCCAGAGTGGTGTAGTGGTTTGAAGATGGCGGTTCGATTCCCGCTTGGCCATGAAACCCACTGGATGATGCTGGGTAAGTCACATATTCTCAGCTCCAAGGGAAGGCAATAGTAAACTTCCTCGGAACAAATCTTGCCAAGAAAACGCCATGCTAGATTTGCCTTAGGGTCATCATAAATTGGAAATGACTTAAAGGAACACAACAACAATGGCAAACTCCGGCATACTGTACTTTGAAACTGCACCAATATGACTGGGGGATTCTGTGCATTGTTGTCCAAAAAATGAAACAGCCAAGTTTTGCACCAGACTGGAAAAACCTTTGTTGAATTTTCCATACTAATTTTTTATTTTCATCTCAATGGCAGGTGGAAAATCCAGGGATATCTTCTACTAATTGTTTTAAGGACGTTTTCACATTTCTCCCCTGACATCAGGCAGTGTTTAACTTTGGCTGAATGATAGTAAGATCCACCCTACCTTCCTTCTTTCTTCCTTCTGAAAAAGCTGTACATTTCTATGGCCAACAGGGCTACCAGGATGGATTCCAGAATCAGTTTGGCAAGGATAGGATTGCTTATCTTCGCCAAAAAGCACTGAGCAGCACTTAAGCACTGGAGTTATTAAACATTAACAGCTCCTTGCAGCAGAGAAAGAAGAGTAGGAAGTGGGGAAATGAAGAAGGGAGGGGAGAAATTAAAAGCGAAGCCCATTTCAGCAGCAAATAAAAAGGATCATTTGAATTTACGGATCCAAATGAAAAGAGCTGGATTGACTGGAGCAGCTTGAGTCTCTTAAAGATGCTGAGACGGAGCTACTTTCTTGCTCAGGCCTTGTGCCTGTCTTTTGGATCAAGGTTAAACAAGGATCACTGAATGTTTCTTCTGCTGGAGGTGGTGCGGAAGGGCTGGGTGGTAGATGGCAGAGATTTGAAGAACTATACATCTGCAGTCTGTGTGCCACTCACCTTCTTGACCCTGTCCCTCTGCAAGCCAAGGCTGCATCCGTACTGCAGAAATAAGCCAGGTTGACACCACTTTAACTGCCATGGCTCTGAGCTATGGAATCCTGGGATTTGTAGTTTGTTGCACCAGAGCGCTCTGACAGAGAAGGCTAAATAGCTCATAAAACTGCAAATCCCAATATTCCATAGCATGGAGCCACAGTAATTAAAGCTGTCAAGCTGTATTATTTCTACAGAGCAAATGCAAAAGCAGGAGACTTGCTTTACCACTTGGCCAGTAGCACCACCTGACCCAAAAGGTAGCCCCTTCCCACCAGTGCAATGGGTAACACCCCGTTCTGAGGTGTCACCTAGTGTGATCTGCACCACTGCACCCCCTAATGATGCCCTTGCCCAACTGGAATCACAATTGTCTTCTTTTTCCAGAGGCACCAAAACTCAGTTTGTAGGTCCTGACACTTCATAATCTTCTCTCTCTCTCTCTCTTCTTTACTTCTGCTGTCACCTTCCTCTGCCACATTGAAAATCCAAGCTTTCTTTTTGCAGAGGTGTGGAATCTCAGTTTGTAGGCCCTGACTGACAGACTGATTGATGGTAATGATTTTGGGCATCATTCAAACTACAAGATCCGGTCCTGTTTATTTCCTCACAGCCCATGAGGCTGATAACAGTCTCCCTTGAGGATGCTTTGCTGCTCTTGAGCAGCCAAGAGAAGTACCAAAAATATATCTTTAGTTTGTTATGGTCCAGGTCTCAAAATCAGATAGAAAAATATCACAAAGAACACCCAAAGGGCAAAGGTGAAAGCAAATGCAGGTGTGATTTCAAGCGAGAAAGAGATAGTAAAGAAGCAGTCTTCATCCCTCTCTCTCTCTGTATTTAAAATTGCAGCGCAGCAAAGACCTTATCTATTATTTACCAGAGACAAGGTTGTCTGTGTTTCTACCGAGTAAAGAAACAAACCATTCTCTCCTTTCCCCAGCTGCCTGTAGCCTTTCTCACATCAGGATGGTCGACATGTTGGGAAAAGCATGGGGCCCACCTGTTTCTAGGATTTCATTGTTGCTATTTATTGCCTGAGGCTGTCCACGTGATGATGATGATGATGATGATGATGATGATGATGATGATTAAGATTTATTTATAGAGAATAAGGCCAATAAGACTCAATCCTCCATCCTCCTTCCTGCCAAAGGCTGTTGGGCTCAGACCAGGGGCAAAATTCTTCTCCAACTTGGTGCTTGCAAAGTCAGTAGCTGGAGTGGAACACTGGAATGCAGAACTTGGAAAAGGTATATTTTGGAATGACAGAATCTGCAAGGTTTCTGGGAGATGCCATCCCCAAAAGTACTTTCCCCCCAAAGTTCTGGTTGAACTAGAGCTGTGGATTTGATATTTTGACCTCCAGGGTCTTTAGTCCCAAGAGGTTAATGTGATGTAGTACCACTTCACAGCAGAGCTATGGAAACTGTTGCATGGAGGCTGCAGATTGCCACCAAGGTATTTGGCCTCCCCCCAAATCCTTGCCAGACCCTTAAATCCCTGGCTGTCATGAAAAAATGTGGCAAAAATCATCCCCAAAACAGCACATATAGCCAAGCAACTATGTGAATGTGATCAAGATAGCAAAGGTTATTAATGAGGAGGAACATGCAAGCCAGGAGAGGCTGCAGCAGTCTGCTTTTGCCTCAGCCTACAGGGAAGGAGAAGAGGCTGCATGGTTTAGTGGTTTGAGTGTTGAACTATAACTCTGAAGATGAGGGTTTGAATCCTTGTATGGCAATGGGAACCCACTGGGTGATATTGGACAAAGGATGGCAAACTCCCTCTGAATAAATCTTGCCAAGAAAACCCCATGGTTTCACCTTAGGGTTGCCATAAGTCAGAGAGGATTTGAAGCTACACCTAAGACCACAACAGAGAAGGGCAAGATTCCACCTCTTCCACCTTGCTGAGTTTAACTGAATGCAAACTACTGTTGCACTCATTTTTGCAACAATGGAAGTGAGCTGAGGACAAAGAGGAAAGTGGGAAGAGGAGAGAGAAACTGGGACATTTTAAAAGCAGCTGAGAAAGTGGGATGACAGCGGGCTGATTGGGATTATCCCTGCCAGATTGAGATGGTTGGAGTATATGGCCTGCCAAAAAACAAAAAGAAAAGCAATGACAGGAAATCCTCTTCTGGTTCTGAAGCATGGATATTTTTAGTTTTGATGGTAAACAGAACTGGGGACCATGAAAACACCTGTGAGGGCCACATGCAACCGGAATGCTTCACTTGGTCTGGTCTAAAAATACTTGACTGCTCCACTGTATGTAGAGGGATAGAGCATCTGTGACAGATTATATTCAAAGCAGCTGACAAAAAAGTGAAGATTAAAAAAAACCCAAAGATGCAACATAACACACAATGAACAATGTTCTGTTGTTCCAGAGGCTCAAGACACCCAGGAAGAGAAACTGCACAATGCACTTCTGCCAACATCTCATCAGCAATGAGAAATGAGCTCAAAACGAGGTTATAGCTCCCCTCCTGGTTTGCAAACAGGTCAGCGAAATGGCACACACGCTCTTTGGCAAGGTACATGGAGAGCTGTGTGCTTTGATGCGCAGAGAGAATAAAAGGAACTCATATTTCCCAAACTAACCGCAACAAGTTCCATTCAGTCTCAGATCAGTGATATAACCGCAGCTGTAATCTAATGATGTGGCACTGTGAGTACTCAGTGTTGGTGAAATTCTAAGTGAGAACTTTAGTGGTTGCGGTAGTGTGAGGAAGCAATCAATATCCCCCCCCCCAAAATAAACCCTTGTATCCAATAGCATCCGTATGAGATACTATGCTGTTTTGTTTTGAGTGTTGGATTAAGAGTCCTGGAGACTAGAGTTCGAATCCCTGCTCAGCCATTGAAACCCACTGGTTGACCTTCGGCAAGTTCCAATTTCTCTAAAATTCCCACGATAGAGTTGCCTCAGGGTCACCATAAGTTGGAAAGAATGTGAAGGCCCACAACAAAAACAAAATACCTGCACAGGCATGATCATCTGTTATTCAGTTGTAGCCAAGGGTCCGTAGGGGAATTTTATTATTAGTATTAGCTCAAATATTGCAAGAGGGGCTGGCTACGTGAGCCCACCGAAATCGTCCTCCCGATATGTATACGGAGTAGACCAGGGAATCCCAATAAATAAAGCTGAGACGGATATTAATAACTAGATGTCTAATTTATTAAAACAGGGGAAAAACACATGCGTTGCGCATACACTCACACACACACTCAGGACTCAGGAAAATTAGGGTTGGAAAATGGGAACAGATTTCAGGCCTTACTAATGGAGATGCTTACCAGAATGTAGATTCCCTCCGGGGAGTGAATGGGGTGCTGGACAGTGAGACAAGCCTGCTCCGCAACCTGGGAGTGAGCAGAAATGCCGGCTACCAGAACAGAGGTCTGACTGACGTGGAGTGAGTAGACCTTGAAAATGGCGCGCTGAGCAGCCAAAGTGGGGACTTTTTATAGGCCAAATCTGGCCTGACGCAAAGAGGCTGGCTTGGCCAAAACAAAGGTGTTCTAAAGATTTTCTTTTCACCTGGATGTCTGCTTTAGATAGTATAAAGGGCTTATGCCACTCGGACAATAGGTTCGAGGAGGAGGTTGATAGCTTCAGGGAAGGCAATCCTTTTACTCTTCCCAGCCTTGAGGTAATCCCTTCATGCGACTTCCCCGGACCCTCTGAGATGTTAATATGGGTGCTCCCTTAGGGGAGGTGTACATGTCCTCTCGCTTTGCCAGTAATGGAGGACAGGCTGCTAGAGTTCATCCAGGGGTCATTAAGGGTTATCATTGATTCCAAAATTTATATCGAGCAGCATGGGTAACACAGTTATCCAGACTCCAATAATTTAAGCAACTGCAAAGAAAAACTGAGTTAGTCATAAGCACAGCACAACAGTAAATTGTCTATTTGCTGTTGTGTGCCTTCAAGTAGTGTCTGACCTATGGTGACTCTAAGGTGATCCTATCATGAGGTTTTCTTGGCAAGATTTGTTCAAGGGGGTTTGCTCTTGCCTTGCTCTGAGGCTGAGAGATTGTGACTCACCCAAGGTCACCCAATAGGTTATATACTTGCTTTAAAAGTCATGTCAAATTTTTATATCATTGACTCAGATCCATTTCATGTTGAAATACATTTTTAAATTAGAGATACAGTTAAAACCAGAGATCTTTTGACTATCTTGTAATGCTGGATGATCAAATTGAAAAGGACTGTATGATGACAGCAGCAAGAATAATATATGCCCCAAGATGGAAGGTCACTGCTATTCCTACACAAGACTATCAGCTGCTGAAGGCGATTCAACTTGCTGAAATTGACAAATTGACAACGTTGATCAAAAAGAACTCTTTGAATACCTTTAAGGAAGATTGGGAATTGTTTATTGCTTATTTGCAGTTACAGTGGGAATATGAATCAACTATAGGTTTTGTTTAGAATTTGTATACTGTATTGTGGAAGCGGAAATATAATTTTTAATTAAAATTGATGAAGGACTTTATTAAAAAAAAATTTAAAATATATTTCACAATTTTCTTTAAAAACATCACATTTTACCAAATGCTCACTTTGACCACATGAAACTATGTACATGTAAACACTTTTAGGCTGTGTGTATGATATTGCGATTTAAAGGTATAATTTTAATTTTGCTAGCTGTTTATGTCACAACTATGACATTCAATGATATACAGGAATTATGATTTATGAGTAACGTTAGTACAAAAAAACATCATGGGAGAAGGTCAATGGCAGGGGTGACACCATGAGTTACGGCACCAGGTGATGCCAATCCTAGTGATGCCACTGGTTTGAACTTAGCTATTTACTTGCTTCTGAGTAAATTCACACTGAATTGCATTCCACTAGAGAGCCAGTGTGGCATAGTGGTTTGAGTGCTGGGCTACAACTCTGGAGACCAGGGTTCAATTCCCTGCTCAGCCATGAAACCCTCTGGGTTACCTTGGACAAGTCATATACTCTCAGCTTCAGGGAAAGGCAATGGCAAATCTCTGAACAAATCTTGCCAAGAAAACCTCATGATAGGGTAACCATAAGTCAGAAACCACTTGAAGGCTCACAACAACAGCAGCAGCAGTGACACACAGAGAAGGAAGAATGAAAAACCAGTTTGTCCAGGATCTCCAGGCTTTTTCATCCAAGGTAAACTGCTTATAAAGATGTGTGTGTCCCTTCAAGTCAACTATTGACTTATGGAGACCCCATTAATTTCATAGGGTTTTCTTAGACAAGGTATGCTCAGAAGTGGTTTTCCCAATTCCTTTCTCTGAAATATAACCTATAGCACCTGGTAGTCATAGAATCATAGAGCTGGAAGAGACCCCAAGAGTAATCCACTACAGCTGCCTGCCATGTAGAACTACACCATCAAAGCACCTCCAACAGACGGCCATCCATCCTCTGTTTAAAACCTCAAAAGAAGGAGACTCCACCACTTTCCGAGAGAGCAGTGTCTTGCAATATCAAACAGCTATGATCGTAAGGAAGTTCTTCCTAATGCTGAGGTAGAATCTCTTTCCCTGTAGTTTGCATCCATTGCTCCATGTCTGGAGCAGCAAAACACAAGCTTGCTCCATCTTCAGTACATCTTCAGATATTTAAACCAGGCTATCATATCACCTCTTAACCTTCTCTTCTCCAGACTGAACATATCCAGCTCCCTATGTCGCTCCTCATGGTTTCCAGGTCACTAGTGATCTCCCATCCCAGTACTAACCAGGACTGGCCCTCCTTAGCTTCCAAGACCAGATAGTTTTCTGGTGCCTTTAGGGTATTTGCAAGATGTCCTTGTAAAATGATCAACCAGGATTCTTTATTCTCATCTTTTCTTACGGAGGGCCTCCTTGTCTTTGGCTTTCTCAGGTGCCGCTCTGCCATTCCCCTGCTGCTGCCCCTTGGTTCCCTCCCCCTTCTGCCCCCTCCATGGGTAATCCCTGCCACTTTGTGGAACTACAATGGTGCCCTCGAGACTTGCGCTAATTGTCATGGTAACGAAGGCCTTCAGCCGTGATAGGATGTGACAGCCATAGGGAGGGCCACAGCTGCTGGAGTGGAGCAGCAGGCCTGGCCTGATGGGGACAATGAGATGAGAAAGAGGATTGTGCCGAGTGCGGAACACAGTCTCTCCTCCCAGCAGGACACTGGAGGCTCTTTCTTCTCCTCTCCCCTAGAATCACAGAATCTAAGTGCTGGAAGGCGCTTCAGAGGCCATCTAGTCCAACCCCAATCATGTTGTTGCTGTTGTTGTGTGCCATCAAGTCATTTCCAACTTATGGCAACCCTAAGGTGAATCTATCTTGGGGTTTTCTTGGCTAGATTCTTCAGAGGGAGCTTGCCTTCCCCTGAGGCTGAGAGAGTGTGACATGCCCCAGGTAACCCCGTCATGTAGGAATGCAGAATTGCAGGACAATCTCAGCCAATCTCTATCAAAATTCCAAACCATCGCTCTTCAAGGAAAAAGATGCCCATATGCCACCATCTTTTACCTTCATGCTCCCAATGGTTAACATGTTCTTTCTGTCCTGTGGACAATCCCAATCCATGCCCTAAATGAGGGCATTTAGGGCATGGATTGGAGAGGTCCACAGGACAGAAAGAGGTACATGAAGCTCTTGGGCCCCTCTTTGCCTTTCCCTCCTCTAAGACAAACAACTCCCATCATCCTTGATCACTGGTCATGTCAGGTCAGATGGGTGAGAGCTGTAGAATCCAATATCCAGAAGGAGTCAGGTTCAGGAAGGCAGGATTAGATGGGGACCTGAGAGTCACATTCACAGACATACTTGACCATGGAGTTATCTGAATGTTTTTGTAAACCAGACATGATTTTTGAGCTTAGCCTACCTTGTAGAATAGTTTATAGGATATGGTAGGGTGAGGAAAGGACCATGTTAAATGCCTTGAGCTTCTTCGATGAAATTTTTTTAAAGTGAAACAATATACAGTTGGCCCTCCACATTTGTGACTTTGACTTTTGCAGATTTGATTATTTACTTATGTTCTCTCAAGGAATCTTGAGTTCTCCAGCACAACTCTGCTAGAAGCTGACCATAGAGTTGTGATGGAGGACCTACAAGTTCCTAGAGAAAACACTTCTCTAGACATGTGTAGGTCCTCCAGCATGATTCTATGATCAACAAAGAATAGAAATTTTTTTATTTATGGTTTTTCCACACTCATGAGGGTCCTTCACCCCAACCCCAGTGAATGTGAGGGACCACTGTATAACCCAATCTTCCTCAGCTCATTGCCTTCCTGATTTACTGGGCCACCACTCCCATCATCCACAGACAGCACAGGTCTGAATTGGGGTGGCACTATCTTTTGCATGCATCAGCTGTTCCTCTGAAACATGTCCCACTTTCTAGAAATGGGAACTTGGTGGATCTTCAAAACAGGGTCTTATGAGGAGTGCCTCCCTAGGTGTTGATTTTTCTTCCTTTGGAGGTTATATTAGCCTCCTCTTTAGTTTTTCCTTTAAATTGCTGTTGAAGATCCCTGTTTTTATTTTCTTGACCTTTTCCCAGATTGCCCTTGATCCTCTTTCTGCAATTTATGCAATTTCATACTTCTCTTGATTTTATTCGTCGGTCACTTGGAGCCCTCTTTGAGTAGAGGGGCGACCCACAAATATATTAAATGAATAAATAACTCTGTCGGCCACTTTGATTTTTAAAGAAGGAAGAGCAATTGAGAAAGAGCAATTTACAACCAAAGTTGCCAGACAAGCTCTGATGGAGGAGAAAGGGGAGAGCAATTTGGAGAAGACAGCTCAAAGGCAGGAGCCACTAAGGTCAACTTTGATCAGCCAAGGGAGGAGAAGGACAGATCTGGAAAAAAGCAAACTGTCAAAGGAGTGCACAGGACGGGTGTACAAGTCTGAGTCTGGAACTCTATAATTAGTTCATTTAGAATATCCAGAGGTTCCAAAGATGAGAGGAGACTGTGGACCCTCACATAAAATAACAGGGGTCACTTTGCAGGTATGCTGTTTAAATGATGCATGTGTCCTAAGAGTCCGAAAGCTGCACCAAAGCCACGCTCCAGTCCTTAGGACTGGAGCATGGCTTTGGCATGGCTTCCGGACTCTTAGGATGCATGCATCATTTAAACAGCATACCTGTAAAGTGACCCGAAGCAGCTTTATTTTGGACTGTGTGTACAGGGCCAACATCAATTTAAAAGAGTTCATTTAAGAAGACAAGCATCTGTGCACCTAGCCATCATGTGAGTGTGATTTTTCAAAGTGCAAACAGCAGTTACAGGTGGAACAATCTGTATCAATTGGGGTTCCTTTGTTATTTGCACTGGAAGAATAGCTTCCCTTCACTGACAGGGCAAGGAGTAATCTTGTGTGCCTTGATATGGATCAGGACCAAAGTGGAGAGGAGGAGGGTGGCCAAAAGCTACATCCCTTTTCCTTCAATCCAGGAGTCCCAGTCTAAAGCAATGGTGTCACTTGGGGGATGCGGGCAGTGCGGAACACACCAGGTGACACCTTGAAATGGGGTGACCAACTGTTCCTGAAACATCTGCCTTTGGGCCAGAAAGGGCTGTGGCATTTGCCTGTATCCCATTAAAATGCTGAAGAGATGGGGTGAGTGGGCTGAGGCTCAGTGGGAGGAGAAAGGAGAAGTTGTTTTTGTTGCGTTTTTTTTAAATTAAAATTTCAAATTTCAAAAGATTAATTTTTCATTCAATTTTTTTAAAAAAAATTCCTTAAAAACATCCCATTTTACCAAATGTTCACTTGAAGCACATGCAGCTATGAAATACAATAAGGCTGTGTGTATGATACTGTATTTTAAAAGTAACCTTTCAATTGTGCTAGTTGTTTATATCGCAGCTATTACCATGACATTCAGGGACATATGGGAATTATGATTTATGAGTAAGATCAGTACAAAGAACGTGACTAAGGATTCTGCATGGTGTGGTGTAGAAGGAAGTCAATGGGAGGGGGTGACACCGGAGTTACTGTACCGGTGACACCATCCCTAGTGATGGCACCGGATTAAAGCAACATGCTTGAACTTTACACTTCAGCCCACATATACATGTGTGTGTGTGTATGTGTGTGTGTGTGTATACTCTCTCTCTCTCTCTCTCTCTCTCTCTCTCTCTCTCTCTCTCATGCAATTGCTAATTGTTGGAATGCTGGCACATTTAAGTGGAGCTTGGAAAAGTTAACTTTTTGGGACTACGGTTTCCAGAAGGGATACTGACTGGGAATCTGAGGCCTTGTCTTCACCCCAAAGTCACTTTTTGGAGCAGTATTTTTAAGTATGACCCACAGATGGCTTGGAAAGGGCAGCAGACAAGCTCATGGAAGAGGCACTAGTTAATGGCGATACAAATTTCAGGTTCAAAGCCAACATGTCTCTGTGGCTGTGGAGCTATCCCAGAAGATGGCCATAGCTTTTACAGTCTGATTGTTGGGTTCTCAGAAGTGCAGGGACCCCACAGAGGAGTGGTCACTCCACCCTGGGATTTAATCTGAACATTAAACTTGCTGTCTGATGTACTGAACCAGTTGCAGGAGGTGGTGGATTATTTATATATGTGTGTGTTTGTATCTTCCTTGCCTTCAAATTGTTTCCAACTTATGGTGGCCCTAAGGTGATCCTATTATGGGGTTTTCCTGGCATGTTTCTTCAGAGGGGCCTTGCCATTGCCATCCTCTGAGACTGAGAGTGTGATCTTTTATATTTATAACCCATCCTATACAGTATCAGGAGATCTCAGGGTGACGTACAAATGCATTAATACTTAAAACAGTAAAAAAATATAAATAAGCAAAAACCATATTAAACAATTGTTGTTTTTGTATGCCTTCAGGTCGTTTCCAACTAATGATGACC
This sequence comes from Sceloporus undulatus, assembly GCF_019175285.1. Classification (NCBI taxonomy): domain Eukaryota; kingdom Metazoa; phylum Chordata; class Lepidosauria; order Squamata; family Phrynosomatidae; genus Sceloporus; species Sceloporus undulatus. The sequence continues at coordinate 7,921,976 of NC_056527.1, read as the reverse complement.
CTAAAGTGAACCTACCACAGGGTTTTCTTGGCAAGATGTATTTGGATCAGGTTTGCCTTTGCCTTCTTTTGAGGCTGAGAGACTGTGTCTTGCCCAAGATCATCCAGTACTCATACCACTATGCCATGCTGGTGCCTATGCAAGCATGTAAAAGAAGAGATGAAGAGGTTGTCTGAGTGGTTGTGAGACAGAAACAACATTTGTGTGTGAGACTGTGTGTGAATGAACATATATGAGAGAGAGTCAGAAAAGGGCTCTCCTTGCCTTTGTTTGCCCCTCCAAGGAAGAAAAAAGTTTAGGAAATGAAGGATGGGGGATCCAGGCCTCCAAGTCTCATGTTCCCTTTTGCAACTCTCGCACCCCACCCCAGGGTCCTGCCCCACAGTTTGAGAACCACTGAGTGAAGAGATCCAGCTTTCCAACTCTATGGCGGGGTACATACCGCCACTTTGTGGCGCTCTGCCGCTGCCGCCGGTAGGTCCGCGGGGGAGCCGGAGCCTCCACACGGCGCGACTCCCGCTCGGACCGAAAAATAAGCTCCAAAATGGAGCTTCTTTTTCCGTCGCATTTGCGACGTAGCAAGGCGCCAGGGGCGCACTCGCTACATCACAAAGGACGCGACCCGTACGGACGCTCAGCGTCCGATACGCAAAGATGGCACCGGCCATATAGAAGGGCCGGCGCCATCTTGTACGGACGGAGTCCGTACTAGGCCCAGGGGCGTCTATAAGAGACGCCCCTTTTTAAAAATAGGACGTCCTCCGGACGTCCCAAATGCCGGTACAGAAAGCACTCTATTGCTTATTTGGCTTTTAGCAATGATTTTAAAGGTTTGATTGCTTCAGTTGTTTTTAGAGGTACTGCTAGCCACTATGTTTAAAGGAAAAGCAGAATGGAAGGGAAATAAATCAGAGAGGAGAGGGAACTTTGGGAAGAAGGGCATTGTAGATGACACATCAGTCCCCACAAATCAAAAAGCCCAAGCAATGCATCCCCTGCAAGCCCTGACCACTGGTCCCATCCAGCTGTGCTCTTTTATACATTCATGGATGCCCTGCTAAAACTTGCTGCCTCTCTTCTTGGCTTTGTTTCTTTGACACACATGGCATTCAGAGGCTGACAGGAGTGCAGAGAGGTTGGCAATACCGAAAGGTAACAGATTGTGTTACCAAGGCCTTAGAAAACAAGGTGGGAAAGGAAGGAGGTTTTCACTCATCACTGGAGCGAAAAGTAGGACTTTCTCAGTGCATTCACTCCTTCTTCCTCTCTCAAGGGGTTACACAAACATTTTTAAGGGCAATGAATGACTTGACCTTCAGTTAAACATTCACTCCTTTCAAAGTTTAATCAGGCATTTTATCTCAATAACAGCCTTAACAGTTTTATCAGAAAGGGGCTGGTAGAGAAGATCTAATTGATTGAGGATCATTTTAGCCCTGGAGAGCAGGAAAGACAGAGAGGGTGGGATTCAATATGTGCAGCAATTTAATGCTAGCAATTCAAGCAAAGCAAGAAGTAAATCTCCCTTATATGTATCTATCACCTGGCTGTTTGTACACTGCAATGAAAAACCAACTTCTGCCCTTGGAGACCTGCTTCATAGTTCACTCATGATGATGAATGAACTTGGGGTCAGGCCAGTTCTAGCTACCCTCATTTAAAGCCATTTAAACTGCAACTCCCTGATCAAAATTAAATACCAAAAAACTAGGAGTTGCTGGAGAGATTTGCAATGGGAATCTACTGCAGCTGCCCTCTGGATTTGGAAAGGTCACCAGCAAGGTTTCTTCTGGGCCCTGTTAGCTTGGATGAGGGATTTGTGTGAGTCAAAAAAATGAGAATGTTTTCAAGCATTTGACCTATTTGGATGCTCCTTGCTAGAGAGCTGCCTGCTCAAGATCACCCCAGGTTTGTGGGCCAAAACCTGAGACCTAGGGATAGCTCCTTGAGATGACATTAAGAATTATACATTATCAACATAGCTCCTGGCTGGAAATTAAATATTATGTAAGAGACTGTTCCCAATGGCATACCTAGTACATTTGACATGCAGTGTGCATCATTTTTTAATACCCACCTCATCTCTCTTCAAAATCCTTTTCCAGGTCTAACTGAGTGGGAAAGGGAAGCAACTCACTGGTGGAAGTGGGCTGCTGCTGTTGCCCAACAGCCTTTCTGGGCCTGGCAGAGACTCACTTTCCTACCCAGACAGTCGACCCAGCAGAACTAGAAGATAGTCTACCAGAAGGCAACCTGCCTCTGAAGTGTCACTCAGTGTGGTCCCCACTTCCCGCACTCCCCTTGTGACATCCTTGGCTGTTCCCACATCAAGCTGAAATGAGGAGGTTATTCTTTCTCACTCGCTTAGGAAAGAAGGGAAGAGGAACATTTGATTAACTACTTGCTTCTAGCAGAAGGTGGATGCAGTGCAGAGTGGAGAGTGAACCCTGGCACTAGGACAAGTACGAGGGAAGGAGGAAGCTAATGAAGTCTATGCATAGACCCCAAGAGAGTCTTTGCAAGCTTCAGCAAGAAATCAATGAAGCCTTGGAAAATGTAGCAAGCTGCTGCTCTCCTGGCTGCGTGGAGATTTATATACAGCCCTTTCCTCTTGCCTGGAGCTGAGCCTGCCAAAACTAGAAAATGTAGATCCTTGTCTTTTGCCTGGAGATGACCCATGCAAATTGGAGATTCTGGGCAAAGCCTTAAGATCTGGTAACCCTGCTCCTGTTAAATTAGCAATCTGTAAAATGCTCTGAGAGCAGGGTATAAATACTACTACTGTACTACTACTACTGATGATGATGATGAAGATGATGATGTGAGACATCTGAAATTCCAGATGTGAAAAGCAGTCACTATATTTGAGACCAGAACAATGTTTGACCTCATTGCCCTCTAAAGCAGGGGAGAGGAATCTCTGGCTCACCGACTTAACATGGTACAAGGTTTTGATTTTGCCCACTGAATGCTCAGAGATGCTTTTCCCACCTTAGTGACACATGTGGGTGTGGAGGGTCAGGGAGAGTGAGATGCTTCAGGAATGCATAGTATTGCTCAGATGGTATCACCAAAGAGTGAGTGGTTTGGGCAATCTCCTCTAAAGTGCTCTAAAGCAGTGGTTCTCAAACAGCAGGGGAGCATGAGAGTTGCTCAAGGGGAGGCTCTGATCTCTCCTCCTCTTCCCACACTTTTTTATGTGTAACATTTATGCATCCATTGAGATGAATATTGAATTTACATAAACAAACTGTTCTAATTTGAATGATGTTATTTCCTTATAAAATGTTAAAATATGAACATGCATGTAGGTGTGAATGAAAATGTGCACACCAAATAAATAAAATATTTTTATTCCTATACTATGGCGCCTTACAGACGGGCCTAAGCGGCGCCGTCGTTGCACCAGGAATACGCGCGAGGGGTGGCGCTTCCGGATGTGCCTTGCCCCTCGCACGTATTCCGTACAGCAAGATGGCGGTGCCCTATCAGACAGGCGCAGCCATCTTGACGTAACGGATGCGCAGCATCCGGACGTCTAAACCCGGAAGAGACGTTGCGAGTGCGCGCTTTGGCACTTGCGGCGGCTCTTTCGGGTTGCCGGAAGGAGTGCAATTTCTGCACTCTTTTTTTGCAGCGCGGAGGAGTCGCGCAGTTTGGCTGCTGCGGCTCCTCCGCGCTGCAACAGGCAGCGGCCCAAGACTGCCCCTTTTGGACAGCCTGTAACGGGCCTATGTTGAAAGGGGAGAGAGCAAAATCCACATGTAGATGTAAAGGGGGTCCCAAGGGTAAAAAGGTTGTGTACCACTGCTCTAAAGTAATTAGACATTATAAAAACCCATTTGCTTCTATGATGCTATAACCTTTTTGGAAGCAAGGTGGTCTTTAATACATGAAACACTGAACAAACTTTTTTCTCTCAGGGATTTAATATGTGCCTGCCACAATTTCAAGAGAACAATTTCAGGCCTTTGCCCAAATCCATGCCTCACAACCAGATTTCAAGTCTTGGAAATTCTTCTTCTTGTATGCAAATATGTTGGGATCGTATCAACTCCGGGGACCCTGCTTAGTCAGGGTTGTCCTACTGTTGCAACAGTAGGGGGTATTGGCTACCTAATCCCAATAACCCTCCAAACAAGCAGAGAGATGCAAGGGGTAGTTAAGCTTTGCAAGGGAAGAGATTGGGTAGCAAGCTAGATGTAGTTGGTTTTGTTGTTGCTTGGCTTCAAGTCATTTTTGATATGGTGCCCCAAAGGTGAAAGCTGAGATTTAGGAGTTTATCACACTGGGGCTAATTTCAGCATCAAAGAGAGATTAAAGTGCATTTATAGCATCCCGCAAATAAAGCGAAAATGTCAAGTAATTGCTTATCACATGCAATTGCACAAATAAAGTGATATCAGAAATATATTGTCATGGAAATCCTGAAAGTAAATAATATAATAATCATAGAGTCATAGAGCTGGAAGAGACCTCAAGGGCCATCCAGTCCAACCCCCTGTCATGCAGGAAATCTAAATCAAAGCATCCTCGACAGAAAAGGTACATGTTAATGCTTCTTTGTGACCACCTTAATGGTGAGTTTTGTGTGACGTCGTGTGAAATTGTTTCACGTAATTATGTGATTTTTCTGGGATATTCACAGGATAAACTCCTGATCTCCTTCATGTGATAAACTCCTAAGAGAGTCTATCATAGGGTTTTGGGTTTTTTGCAAGTTTCTTCTAAGGAGGTTTGCCATTGCCATCTTCTGAGACCGAAAGAGTGTGATTTGCCCCAGGTTACCCTGCTCTCCGAATTGCATTTAAACCACTAAACCATGTTGGCTCTCTGCCCCTCTTTTAGTCCTTGATTTTACTTATAGTGCCTCTCACCTTCCACTCCAATAGCTCCAGAGGGCATCTGCTGCCACAACTCTCTGCAGGTTCAGAGGCAAGAGACAGGGCCTTCTTGGTCATGCGTCCTCTGCTTTGCATGATTCTGCCTCAGGAATCCTATTTGGTTCCGTGGTTCCTCACCTTTTGGCACACAGCAAAACCTTGACACTTTCAATATAACATTGATGTATATTTTCACCTCCTATTGCTACTTTGTGTAGTAGCTTCTGAATTTTTGCTAACCTCTTGACCTAATGAGACTCAGTAGCAATTTATGTGGCTTTCTCTTGTATTATTGGTTTTAACTTCTATCCCATAATAATAATAATAATAATAATAATAATAATAATAATAATAATAATAATAATCCAAATATTTATTTCAGATATATTTACAATTTATTTATGTATGTATTTATTATGGAGTTTATCATACTGGGGCTGATTTCAGCATTAAAAAGAGATTAAAACACATTTAAAGCATCCCGCAAATGAAGCAGAAATGGCAAGAAATTGTGTGAATGATTATTGCATGCAATTGGGCAAATAAAGTGATATTGGAAATGCATTGTCACTGAAATGCCAAAAGTAAAAAGATGCTCCTTTGTGACCACTTTAATGGTGGATTGTGTGCGATGTCATGTGAAATCATTATGCATAATTAACCGATGTTCCCAGGATATTCATGGGATAAACTCCCGATCTCCTTCGTGTGACAAACTCCAATGCCAGAAAGTTATTTCCAGTTTCGTTTATGGACCATTTTTAGCATGGTGTTGCCCATCACTGGGGTGGAAGTTCAAAAATGGTCTCCCTTCATCTTCAGCACTTGGCCACCCCTGTTGTTTGGTGACTATGAAAGAAATAGGTTTGTGGCATCATGCCTCATGGCACAGTTTGATACCAAGAGAGTTTCATGAGGAGGGCATTCATTGCTCCTCTTTAACAGTGCCATGGAGCCAAGGGAAGATCCCAGGGGCTGTGGATTCTAGGAGTTGACATCCAAAGAAGTAATCCTCCAAGCTCTACTCACTAGTGCCAGGAGCTAAGCTTTCACCCTCTGTATGAGCTGGAAAAAAATTCTAGGAAATATTACAGGCAAGCCAGCCAAAAATGAGCAAGCTGGAAAGCGCAGGCCAACTGAGAAGACATCTGAGATGGCCAAGACACAATGGCCAAGAAGGGCTTGGGCAAACTGATTCCGTTTCAGAGGAGCTGCTGAGTAAGAAAACTGTCAGCCAATGTTGTAGCCAGATAATTTTAGACAGTTCACCTTAGGGGTGTGGGCCATTGCCACCAGGACCAGCCCAAGACATTTTGCCACCTGAGGCAAGCTCCCCCTCCCCTTTCCATGTCCAGAAGCCAATCTGTCCAGTAATTGGATCTTTACTGCTCCACTGGTGATGGAAGGGCATCTTCTACAGCTGCATCTACACTGCAGAATTAATGCCCTTTGGCACTGCTTTAACTGCCATGGCTCATTGATTTGGGATTTGTAGTTTGGTGAGCTGTTTAGCCTTTTCTGTCAAGAGAGCCATAACAAGCTACAAGTCCCAAGATTCCATATGATGGAGCCAGGATGGTTAAAGTTATGTCAAGGTGCATTAATTCTGCTGTGTGGCAGCAGCCTACCTCATGCTGCTGCTGCTGCTGATGATAGAATTTGGAATTTCTTTTACAACTTTGGAGACCAGGGTTCGATTCCCAGCTCAGCCATGAAACCCATTGGGTGACCTCTCTCAGTCACACTCTCTCAGTCTCAGAGGATAGCTATGGCAACCCCTCTCTGAACAAGTTTTGCCAAGAAAACCCCTTAGGATTGCCATAAGTCAGAAATAGCTTGAAGACACACAACAACAACAACAACAACAACAACAACAACAACTGGGGAGGGGGGTAGGTTTCTGAAGGTTTTATTCTTAAAAGGTTACTTTTCCCAGCCTTGTGGAATTAATCTGTTGTGATTAAAAGATCCAGTTGTATGAGTTCTCTTTGCACAAAACACTGATGGTTTCGGAGAAGTCAGGGTGAGAATAATGGGTCTCCTCTTTGTAGCATGAGTGTCCTGTCCTTGTCTCTTTTCTCTCCCACTCTGCAGAGCATCCCCATATGGAAAACCTTGTGCCCTTGCTTGCCAAGAGGGCCATAGGATGTTCTTAATCCTGACCAAAGTCTATTTTAAGGCCTTTCTCTTCTCCAGACTGACAACATTGCTGCTACAAGCACAGGGAGGGGGGAAAAACCCTTCATCGAGAACACTTCACATGTACCTCTCTTGCAAAGTGCTTTTAAATGCACACACACGTAGAGCGCAAAGCATCACAGGGCTTCCCTGTCACCTTCTAGCAGGTGGAGGGAAGGAGATGCAACTTGACTCCAGGAAGACTTAGCTGGGGCAGGAGGTTAAATCAGAGGCACGGAAGGGAGCCAATTTAGCTCAGGCCTCATCTCCGGAGCCAGGATATCCTGTACTTTAGGGATTCTTGACAGGCCCTTGCAGAGAGGAGGAGGACAGAGTTAAAGCAATGCACCAAAAATGAATCCCTCACATATTAGTTATATATTCAGAAGCCAAAACGTTGGAGGCTTTTTATGAGCACCTGTTTTCAAACGTGTTATTAAAGTTTATTAAATCAACTTCCTATTTTATGGTACCCTTCTGGGATTCAGGTTCTGTTTGATAACGGTGCCATTAGTTGTTGTTTTTTTCCATGAGAGAGAGAGTGTGTGTGTGAAACAGCTTGGTTTAGTGGTTTCAGTGGAAGACCAGGGTTTGAATCCCTGCTCAGCCATGGAAACCTGATGGGGGACCTTGAGCAAGTCACACTCTCTCAGTCACAGACAAAGACAAAAGCAACAGCAGCAGCAGCAGCAGCATCAACAACAAGACAGACAATACTCTGTGCCATAAGCAGGATGACCAAAGGTCATAACTCCAAAGGAGGAGAAGGCACCTCAAAATGTGGGACATTCAAGAAAAATGTAGGACATTCAACATAAAAGCACAAAACAGGCATATAAGTATAAATTCCTGCTTTTTAGTCATGCTCAAAATGGAGAACATTTTGGAATTCCTCCTGGACAGAAGGCTGAAATGTAGGGCATGTCCTGGAAAAGGAGGAGGTCTGGTCATCCTGCTGGTGAGTGACACTAATACTTTAAGTGGAGACCTGGGAGAGGGCACTGTCTGCTGTGGCACCCCCATTTGTAGAATGCCAAGCCTCCTCTGAAGAAACTTTACCAAGATCATCCTATTATTGGGTTTCCATAAATTGGAGTGGTCTTGAAAGCACATAATATAGCCGAGATCCTCCCTCGCACTTGCGTAGTGTAAATCAAAATTCACAGTTAAGTGGTGGTTGTCCTGTATAGCTGCCTTTTGCTGAATACTGATGATATGCAATCAGCTGCATTATCTGTGAATGCGCTTACTGTTTCTGCAATGCCAGGGAGCCAAATGGTACACCGAAGGCACTGATGAGAAGTTACGCACCATTCAAGAATGTGCAGCAGCATGTGAAAGTGTTACATGGGCAGAACTTGCCTTAATGCAACTGTGAAGTGAATACAGTTGCCTTATGGCCAAAAAAAATACAACCAAATGCATAACAGAACTCTGTGTATTAAGAACCCTAGTAGGATATCAGCCTTTATTTATCAATCAATTGATAACAAATGACATAGGAAGGGCTGGTGTGGAATAATGGTTTGAATGTGGAGTAGTGGTTTGACTACAACTCTGGAGACCAGGATTTGATTCCCTGCTCAACCACAAAACCCATTGGGTGACCTTGGGCCAGTCACATCCTCTCAGCCTCAGGAGAAGGCAATGGAAAATCTTCTCTTAACAAATCTTGCCAAGCAAACCCCACAATAGTGTTGCCTTATGGTTGCCATAAATTAGAAACAACTTGATGGCATGCAAGAACAACAACAAACAAAGACATAGAGCCAGTGTGGTGTAGTGGTTTCAGCATAGAACTGGAAACCAGGATTTGAATCCCTGCTCAGCCATGGAAATCCACTAAACATGGGCAAGTCACACTCTCTCAGCTTCAGAGGAAGGCAAAAGGCAAACTCCCTCTGAACAAATCTTGCCAACAAAACCACATGATAGGGTCTTAGGGCTGCCATAAGTCAGAAAGAACCTGAAGGCACAGAACAGCAACAAATATCGCTTCTCCCAACCTGACACTTTCTGGAATTTTTAGACTACAACCCCATCCTCTTGAGCCACCAACTGGATTGTGGGATTTGTATGACTTTGGAAAATGAGAGGTCAGGATATCTCTGAGAAGGAGTGAACAAGAAAAACCTGTAGCTGACCATGCCAATGAAGGTATTATATACCATCTTCTTTCTTTTTCTAATGTTAATACTAACAATACAACACTGGTATAATATTGTTAAAAAATTCCCCCATCTAATGTTGACATAAGTGGACTGGATGTTTTAGCTCGCAAACAGGCAGGCTTATATACTGATGTTTAAAGTTATGGCACTTGTCCTACCACTTTTGAAAACTTCCAAAGAGAGAGACACCATTCTGGACATTTTGTCTAGGATGCTAATGTTTAGTCTGTATTTAAAGTTTGCAACCTTATAGCTTACCCAGCAATCTGACTTGGCAGAGACAGATCCTATTAATCCTTTGTCATCCCACTTTTCCAACTGCTACTGCTTATAAAATATCCAAGTTTTGCCTTCCTCTCTCCACTTTCACCCTTCTTTTGTTCTCAGTGGCCATGCTGGTTGGAGTATTCTGGGTGCTTTAATCCAAAAAGATCACTTGCTGCAGGGAAACCCTTCACAGCCAGGGTTCCTGATTTATTTCTGTGCTTACGATTTTAGAGCATCCCTTCTCTGTTCATTTGTTTTTTTCAGAGCCCAGAAGTCTCCCAAGGCAGCTCCCAGAATTGTTGCAATACAGTTAAAATAATGAGATTAAAATCAAAGGTAGATGTGCGCAATCCATCCAATCATTAAAATAGCCATGTCAGGGGAATATGAAACCGCAGGTCAGTCTAAAGATCTCTCCCCACACAACAAAAGGTGGAAAGAAATCAAAGCATGTATTCCAGTTTACAAAGGTAACGTTGAGCAGATAGGCATTGGGGTGACTTTTTTTTTGCACTACAACTTCCAGAACCCCAGTGACCATGCTGGTGGTGTAGATATTCTGGGTACAATAGCCCAAAATAGTAAAATAGTGGTGTAGTGGTTTGAACACAGGACTATGACTCTAGAGACCAGGGTTCGAATCCCAGCTCAGCCATGCAAACCCACTGTGTCCACCTTGGGCAAGTCACACTCTCTCAGCCTCAGAGGATGGCAATGGCAAACCCCCTCTGAAGAAATTTGCCAAGAAAATTTGCCATTAGATCCTCTTTAGGGTTGCCATAAGTCGGAAATGACCAGAAGGCGCACAGCAACAGCAAAAAATAATATTCATCCCATAGCTGCTTTTTTTCATCCTATAGTTATCATGGCTTTTGAAACAAGAAGATTTGTGTTATCCTATAATATAAATCACTTTAGGTCCCCTATTAGGGGAAAAGCACAAAAATATAAATATTCAAATTTCCAGAACATAGGAATGAACCATACTGATTTGGACTGCATCTTCACTGCAGAAATAATGCAGTTTCTATGTAGTCTCTCATAGAATCCCTGGGTTGGAAGAGACCCCAAGGGCCATCCAGTCCAACTCCATTCTGCCATGCAGGAACTCTCTATCAAAGCATACCCCATAGATGGCCCTCCAGACTCTGTTTATAAGTGGGTGGCAGAGGCCATGATCTCTCTGGGGAGGACATGAAGCCATTTTGTGCTTTTTTTGTGGGATGCTCTGTGGCAGCCAAACAGACCATTTTAGAGTTGGAAGCTTCAGCTCCTGCTGGGCCCAGTCTAGCTTCCTTTACAGCCATGCGGCTGTAACAACATAAAGGAAGAGTCCTCTGCCTCCTTATACACCATCTCATTATAAGAATTCAAAAGGAATGTGCAGGAGCCCTGGCAACACCACCATGTCTTTCCCAGTCTGCAAAAGGCTCCCCCACACCTGTAGGGGTCCTGGGTGCCATTGGGGCCAGAGATGGGAAGGAAGGGGGAGACCAAGGGTTTATGTCCCCATCTGCCCTCCTGGCAGAGTCCCATACCTTATGCTAGGCATAGTGCCTGCAATGGCCATGGCAGAGGCCTCATGGCAATGCCTGCCCTGAGCAAGGGCATTAGATCTGGCAAAGTTATTTGGTGGCTGGAGAGAGAGGACCCCTGGTACTCACCCTTCTCCTGTGTCACTGCTTTAACTTCCATGGCTTGATGCGATGGAATTCTAGGATTTGTAGTATGGTGAGATATTTAGCTTTCTCTCTCAGTGAGCTGTGGTGTCACAACAACCTGCAAATCTCAGGATTCCATGGCAGTTAAAGTGTTTTCAAAGTGCATTATTTCTGCAGTGCAGATGCACCCTTGGCTACTTGGATAAGATGCCAGGTGTGACAAATCCTCTGTCCAGGTCGACCTGCAGCTCCAGCCCTTGAGATCCTATCACTCACCTTGCCATTTGATTCTTAAGATTTCTCCCTAGATCTTGTATTCAAGCCTCAAGTTGACCACTCTACTGGATCAGTGGATTTGCTGATAAATGGGCTCAATGTGGATCAGTTTTCCTTGTTCATTGTCAAATCAAAATATCCAAACAATAGAAAATAAAACCAGTGAAGATTTATTGCAACAGATTTAAAAAAAAAAAAAGCCTAGACATTATATCCTAATGTGATACTGGTTCTGCACACACAAATACATGGTACCCTGCCATTTAGCCTTCTCTGTCAGAGACCTCTGGTGCCACAACAAACTACAAATCCTAGGATTCCATAGCATGGAGCCACGTGGTTAATGTGGTGTCAAACTACATTCATTCTGCAGTGTAGATGCAGCCTAATACTCAGAGTGGATTCACTGCTCCATTGACATGAGAGGCACTCTAACCACTGCTGTCGGATGGCCACCATCTATCATGAACCCAGTGTTTCACATGAATAGCAAAGGGCTGTTGATGGCATTGTTGTTGTGTGCTTTCAAGTCATTTCCAATTTATGGTGACCCTAAGGAGAACCTATCATGGGGGTTTTCTTGGCATGGTTCTTCAGATGGGGCTTGCCATTACCATCCTCTGAGGCTGTGTGGCTTGCCCAAGATCACCCAGTGAGTTTACATCGCCGAGCCAGGATTCGAACTCTGGTCTGCAGAGTCATAGTGCAATGCTCAAACCACAACACCATATTGCCTCTCATTGGTGGTATGGCTGAAGTCTTTTTCTTCTTCCAACTGCTTGCCAGTCCTAGAAGTGAGGAGTGTTGTGGATCCAATTAATTTTCTGCACAGGAGGTCTTCGCCACCAGATATTTCATTCCTGCCATGACAAAGGCCGGCCGGAGGAATGGAAATGACAGGGGCTTTGTCCCGCTTGTAATGGAGTGTAGGCCTCTTCAGATGTCCTCCTCTTGGTGGGACCCCAGGGATCTCATTTTTACACTGCAGCTCAGTGCCTTTCGGCAGTCCAAGCTGAAACACGATAACTCCCGGTCCCTTGGAATGAAAACGGCTCCTTTCTCGTTCGTTCCTCTGTAGTTCCTCACTGGACTTGACATTCTCATCTCTTCGCTGCCCCTGGCAAACTTCTCCAGTTGGCAGCTCTTCATCTCCCAGTGCTACATGGGGAAATTAAAAAGGCCCACAATATATTTATTTAATTGAGTTGGAAAGAGAGAGAGAAAAGACTTGCAGGAGCTGGAGGTTCTTTTGCATAGGAGAAGATCAGCAAAGCCAGCTGATGTTAGAAGCCACTTTTTAAAAAGCATGCACCATTTTTGGTTTGTTTTAAAGAGATGCCACAAGTTTAAAAGAAGGAAATACAAAACTTCCTAGGGAAAAATGGGCTAGGATTTTTATTGGAGCAACTATACTTTCCCTAAAGAAAATCTATTTGCAAAGCTATCAACAGGAGTATGTTTGCACCATTGTTGTAACTCAGGGCTATAGCTACAGAAGTGGGAAAAGTGGTCAAAATGAGAATCCTGTCTCAAATAAGAATTATCCGCCCCCATGAAATTTTCCTTCAATCTGAAAATTTGCAGAGACAATTTGCATTGCAGAGTAAGGCATTAAAAAGGGTTCACACTTTGAAGTCTTGCTGTGTTTGCCTTCCCTTGGTCACTTGCTTGCCCCTTTACTTTGGAGGCCTAAACATTGCTCCCAGTACCCATTAATTCAGCCATGCATGGCTTTAAAATACTGTATATATTTTTTAAAATTCAAAAAAGCAAACCTTGATTTTGCCATTTTATAGAAAGGATGCCATTTTGTTATACTATCGTATATAATGAGTCCTGAGCATCCATGGATCTTGGTATCCACAGAGGGTCCTGAAACCAAACCTCAACAGGTATCAAAGGCCCACTGTATTTATAAATGTTCAACTAAAGTTTCAAGTTACTGCAATGCCAGAAGTTTGAGGATTGCTGGAAAACTTTGGCGCGGGACAGACTGCCCCAAAAGGGCTGCCTGCTGGCGGCCTAATTCCCTCCGGAGGGAAGCCGCAGCTGCCAAACCACACATCTTCCCTCCAGAGGAAAAAGAACCCAGTAAAACCGAGTTCTTTTGTGCCACAGGGTGGACATCGCGAGTGTGCCAATGGCGCAGTCACAATGTAAGTGACGCATGGCGCAATGCAGACGATGCGCGGCGCTTATGTCACAATGGCGGCATCCTTGTACACAGGACACCGCCATTGTTACGCTGACGCACCATGCTAGGGTTAGGGACTGTGCGGTTGCCGCACAGTCCCTAACCCTAGTATTTCTGAGAGTACGGCACATTTGGGCGGTCTGTATTGCACCTTCATTTGGTAGGGAAGAATTCATGGGGGAAGGGGTAATTGTTCTCCTGCCATAGCTACACTTGTAGTATAATTACCAGCCCCTTGGAGAACTACAGTTCCCAGGGTTCCTTGCATGTATTTGTGGCAACCAGTGATGGAGAAACTTGGATACAGAAAGTCCAGAAGCTACTGCAAACTGCAGCTCCCAAGATTGCTCCATGACAGTTAAAAGTGACCTAAAACTGTCTATTGGTAGTCATCATGTCTCCCATAGTGAGGTATCTTAAACTGAGACAGACCAATGGAATTTTCAGTGTTTTGAAAGTAGGGGATTTCTGGCCCTTCAGATATAATTGGACTCTAGCTCTCACCATCCCCAGACAGTAAAGTCACTTTTTAGATGATATAACAGAAATAAGAATGATCGAGGATGGTGGACTCTCCTTCTTGAAGCAGAGTTTGGAAGGGCATCTTTCTGGAATGCTTTAGTTGTGTATTTTTGTATGGCAGGGAGTTATTAGATGGTCCTTTCTTTTTCTTGAATGGGCTCAGGCAGACTTTAGACATTGCTACGAAGATGTGGGAAAGGGTGATCTTAATTGGATCCCCACCAAGGGACTGGAAATTGATAGGAAGTTGTTTTCTTCACCTGTGCAATTGGCTGGCAGGCCTTATGGCACCTGGGCTGGCATGATGGGCAGATTGCACTTAAGACTGCAGGATTGCTAAAGAGCAAAAGCTGGGAAATCTGAATCCTGAGTTTAAAATAAGGAAATCAAAATACTCATTAGGGAACAGATGTTGCCATTCCTGTTTGTTTGAATTCAAATGCTTGATTTTATTTTTATTTCTTTAATGCCCAGCCTGGAGCAGATGTACATTCACTGGGTTCCACCTCTTGTTTCCTCTGGAAGAGATTGTTTTTACAGCTTCTGAGTACTTCAGTCACATGTACAGCATGTAAAGAAACATGGCAGTCAAGGCAAAGTGAATGAAGATTCTGCATGTCTATAGGAGAGGGTTCCTCCGTTAATAGGCAAGCTGTAGGTAAGGAAGTAAATCACTTATTTTGCTCTCTCTCGTGTTGTTGTGTGCCTTCAAGTTGCCATGATTTATGGTGACCGTAAGCCGAATCCATCACAGGGTTCTCTTTGTTCTGAGTGGGTTTGTTCTGAGTGGGTTTGCTTTTGCTTTCCTCTGAGGCTGAGAGAATGCGGTTTGTCCAAAGTCACCAAGGGATTTCCAGGGCTGAGTGGAGACTCGAACCCTGTTCTCCAGAGTTGTAGCCCAATGCTCAAACCACTACACTGTTTCCCATGTGAGAAACAAAACAGTTTTTCCCCCTGCTCAGTGACATTCTGAGAAGCTTTGCACATTTGTTTTTTGTCTTTTGAGATAGTTTTATGCAAATTTTTCAATGATTATTTTTTTTTAATTACTGTATAAAACCCATTTTGCAGAAAATATAATGTGTGGGTGCAAAATACATTGGATCTAGTTGTTTATTTACTTAGGCTATTGCTGCTGCCAGTGGGGGAAAACGGTCTTTTCACTCTGACATATGAGCAAAAAAACGCTGCAACAGTTGACAACTTTGTGACAGGCTGTCTCAATGGATCATGACATCCTTTCTCCCCGAGGAACTTTTGCAAATTGTCTGTACATCCCTGCCACTGAGTAAAGGAAGACACTTTTTCTTCTGGCTGTAATTGCTGGATGTTCAACAGAAATTCAACTGACACAACTTTGCCTAGCTTGGAGGTACAGTAATGAAAGCAGGAGGTGGCTGCTGAACTTCACCTTGTCAAATCACTGTTATAGATGCTCAGGTGCCCTGAAAAACAAAGATGGCATGTCATATATACAGGCACCACAGAAGTATGTTAAGCAGATTACTGTCTTAAGACAGTGATATTTTTTAAAGGATCTATTGCAATTAAACCCATGAATAAATATATACATTCAGCAGAACCAAATGGCAAAGTTCTTCTCATACTGTACCATTTCAACTTGCAGGGGAGAAATTGCACACAGAAATGTTCTGCGATATGGAAAGAGCCCTGCATGTGGAAATCGAGCATGTCAGGGAGAAATGTTCAGCTTATATTTCTATGTGCCTGGAAACCTGTTCCATTCATGACTTATACAGGAAAGGGATCTAGGAGTCCTAGTAAACCACAAACTGAACACCATTGTGATGTGGCCACTAAAAAGGCCAATGCGACTCTAGGCTGCATCAATAGAAGTATAGATAGAGGGAAGGATCTGTTCCGGATTCCTCCGTGTAAGGGACTCCGTGTAAGGGGAGTCCCATTGGAAGTAATGAGGCATACGCCCATGGTGCGTACCCCATTACTTTTTCCAGGGTGCGCAACAGGCTCTTCCGGTGCGGCATGCTGTAGTACCATTCTATTCTGCTTTGGTCAGGCCTCACCTGGAATACTGCATCCATTTTACATAAAGGACACCATTTTGCTGTGCCATTATACTTAATGGGACTTGAGCATCCACAATTTTTTTTTATCCACGGGAGTTCCTGGAACCAAACCCCAATGGATAACAAGGGCCCACTGTATTTGCTCATCTAAAAGAAATACCACAAGACATACCTGGCCAGAATACTAGCCCTTTTCTTATAACACCATGCCATGTTCCCCTCCTTCACTCTTCTGCAAAAGCTCTAACACCGAGAGTGCTAAATCAATACCTATCGACCTCTATCATTTCCTTAAGGCTTTCTCCTTCCTCTTCACGACTTCCAGTACAGCGTTCTGGATTCTTTGTACATCTTTCCCTCCTAGCAGCTAATGACAAAGTAAGGTGTGTGGTGATGTGTCCTCAAGGAAGTTCAACCGGAGGGCTTTCAATGACAGAGGAGTTCTTAAAAAAAAAAGCCAAGTGTTGCAATTTTTTTTAGCGCATGATACCATGCAGCCCAATTCATCCACCTTCTTAAAATACAGTGGGCTCTTGATATTTGGTGGGTTTTGGTTCCCGTGAATCCCCAAATTCATGGATGCTCCAGTTCCATGTGTTGTTCTGCTTATTCCGAGATGTCGTAAACAAGCCTGCCATATTTAGGGACCCTTGACTCTTCCTTCAGAGTTGTGGCCTCCCCAAATCTGGCATTCTCAGCTGGGACTCAGAAAGGAGGGTACTGGCAGGGTTTGCTCTTGTTATGTTATATGCCTCCAAATGGTTTCTGACTTATGGCAACCTTAAGGCAAAAATATCATGGGGGTTTCTTGGCAAGATTTGTTCAGAGGAGGTTTGCCCTTGCCTTCCCCTGAGGCTGAGACTGTGTAACTTGCCTAAGGTCACTAAGTGGGTTTCATGGTCAAGTCTGAGAATAGTAGGCTTTAAAAGGGTAACTATGGCAGGATACAGACCGCCCAAAAATGGCAGTCTCCTGCCGCCCTGGTTTGCTCTGCGAGGGACAAACCACACGGCTCTGTCATGGAGCAAAAAGAACCCACAAAAAGCAGGTTCTTCTTGTGGTGCCTTTGTGACACCACGTTTTGATGTGACGGACATTGGGCTATGCGTCTGTCACATCAAAATGGTGGTGCCCGTATGTACAGGTCGCCGTCATTTTGACGCCCTCGTCATGTGTGAGGGGCGAGTCGCGTCTGGAAGCGCCGCCTCTCACACGTAACGACGTCACCCTTTAGGGCCCATCTGTACAGCGCCTATTCTAACATCCTCCGTGGCCAAGTAACATCAGAGTGTGGTCAAGATGGCAAAAGTTAATAATGATAAAGAATGATAAAGAAAGCTAGGGAAGGCCACAGCAGTTTGTTTTTTCCTGAGTCGACTGGAAGGGCAAGATTTCCCTCCCTTCTCCCCTCCCCTCTGGCTGAGTACTTTGAAATACTTTGAAGAAACAAGTGAAGTTGGCTGAGGGCAAAGGGGGAAAGTGGGAGGAGGAGAGAGAAACTGGGACATTTTAAAAGCAGTTGAAAAACTGGGACAGGGTTCAAATGGAAGGAACCATCCTTGGTTGTACCACAAAGTAGTCATAACAGTAGCTTTATGCAAGAGGTCACAGTTAGTGTCCTCTCCTGGAGGAAATGCACTGTCACAAGGTATCTGAACACCAGATCATTTTACTTACATCCCAGCTAAAATTTCAGCCCATTTGGGGGACTTAAGTGGAGTCACATTTTGATATCATATAGTTAGGTTTTTTAAAAAAAAAAGTGGGAAAGAAATATTTGGATTGACTCCCGATATAGAATATGCACACACTTCTGTAACAGCCCACCCTGCAACAACGGCGCTTACAGTCCCACAGGTCTGACTCAGGGAGCCGATTCCAACTCTCTATCTAAGTACATCAGCATTTTAAAATTAGCCACAGGTGACTCATTTCCACGTTTATGAGAGCTGTATTAAATTACTAGACTCGCTCAGCCTGTATACTTTATTACCTCATTTTTGTCTCTTCTTTACGGATGGTGAAAGCAATGACCTTATATACTGGGTTGCTGAAGAGCCCGTTAAACTTGTTCCCTGTCAAAACAGTAATTAAAAATGTTCCTAAAGGGCATGAAACAAAGCTTTTGTGCAAGAGGCAGCCTCTCTCCCTGATCTAGTGAAACTGGGGGAAGCAAAGGGGTAGCTAGATGTCAGAATGAAGGATGATCTAGCACCCCCTACTAACCCCCAGCAAAGCCAAGCATCCCCCCTGTGTCTACATGTAGAATTATGTCATGTTGGTCTTTTGCATGTATATACTAAATTAATACGCATCAGGTTCAAAGTTGCTGTTAGAAACCAGATAAGAACAACATGATAAATCCTTCTCTAATGAGTTGGGCTCTTCCCAAGAAGGCCAGGCGTTTTCAGATCTGTTTCCAGCCACAAATCTGGTACTCTTTGTTAAGTGACTCTCACTGGATTCCCTCAGTCTGTAACATCAGAGCCTGAGAAAGTTCCTTTTTGAACTGCAGCTCCCAGGATACCCTAGTCTGCATTGCTACTGGACTTGTAGTCTGGGTGAGGTTCTGGAAGGATTGTTCAGAAACAGAATGTAAAATACGATCCTCCCATAAAAAGTTGCATTCAGGGAGCTATTTGACTACAGTGGGCCCTCCACATTTGCTGGGTTAGGGATGCAGGACCCCCGTGAAAGTGGCAAAATTGCAAATTTTAAAATAAACATATTTTTTTAACATGAGAGAACACTTAGCAATCTCTAGGTCCTCCGACACAACTCTGTGGTCAACATCTGCCAGAAGTTGACCATAGAATTACATTGGAGGACTTACAAAGGCCTAGAGAAGTATTGTCTCTAGGAATCTCTTGGTCCTTCAGCACAATTTCTGGCAGACATTGACCATGGAGTCACACTGGAAGAATTAGAGAGAACATATTGATCAAATCTGTGAATAATCAAACCCTCAAAAGTCGAAGCTGCAAAGATGGACGGCTGACTGTATTCAAGAAAGTTGGAGGGTATGCTTGCATGGCCTAAATCCAATTGTTCATCCCAACTACAGTACTCAGTGGGCACTTGGTCAATACACATGTAGGGAAGTTCCAGTAATTCACTGGAAATTGCAAACACGAAATCTGAAGAAGGCTAGGTCTTGCATGGGCAGCTGTGAAGGAGCCAGACAAGATCCTCAAGTGTGGAGGTGTATATATATCCTGAGTTTGGTATTCAATGATATATCTTCACACCTTTTGTTCTTCTTCTGGCATTATTTGATTTTTTAAAAAAAATAAATGCCACTATATTTCCAGTTTCTACGTATAGATGTGAAAGCTGGACAGTGAAGAAAGCTGGTAAGGAAGAGAATAAACTCATTTGTGATGTGCTGCTGGAGAAGAGTTCTGCAGATTCTGTGGACTGTCAAAATGACCAATAAATGAGTCCTAGAGCAAATTGATCCTGAATTGTCCCTAGAAGCCAAGATGACTAAACTGAAACTGTCCAGCTTTGGATATATCATGACTCTCTAGAATAGACAATGATGCTTGGGAAAGTGGAAGGCAATAGGAAAAGAGGAACACCACATTACCAGTGAATAGACTCAATGAAGAAAGCCACAGTCCTGAGTTTTTTGTGAGTTTCTCGGGCTATGTGGCCATGTTCTAGGAAAGTTATTCCTGACGTTTTGCCAGCAACTGTGGCTGTCCAGAGATCTTCTGAAAAACCCACAAAAAACTATGGATGGTGGCCATGAAAGCCTTCAACATTCCACAGTCCTGAGTTTGCAAGACTTGAGCAATGCCGATGATGGCTGACGGAGGTCTCTTATTCTTTGTGTCTCCATGAGTCAAAGTCGACTTGATGTCAGTTAACAATAGCTCTAGTTGGGCCTAACACCAGATTTTAGGCCAATGATTTCAAGTTTAAAGAAAGGGGACTACCTGTTCTCTCTCCCTGGGTCCAATTTAACCAGCAAGCATTAGACAATGTTTTTTTTTTAAAAATAATCCCAGAAGAAGAACAGAAAAGCACTCAACCTTTTCCTGATCCTCTCCTCCCATGCCCCCCATGCCTCCCATCCACAAATCCCCCTTTCAGTGTGTGTCTTTTACAGGCTGCTAACCAAGCTGAAAACATTCAACCTGAAGTCTGACCATTAACGGAGCAGGCCAGTGCCTCCATGCATGTATTTGCATCCCCCAGCCTAGCTTTTAAGTGCCGGGAAGAGTGCGGAAAGAGCGGGGCTGAGCTGGCTTTTCAGACACCTCCCCGTGGGCCTCCAGCTTTCAAACAGGCCTGTCAGAAAATAACAAAGAGGTTGCCCCCCTCCTACCATTGAGCTTCTGGCTGTGAAGGGCTGAGAAGCCTCTCCGTGGCCACCAGGAACATTGCTTCCCTTATAAGTTGAAGAACTTCTAAAAATTCGTTGGGTTAAACTGTGTTGCCATCACATAGACTTTTTATTGTCATGGGGGTGTGCTTTCAAGTCGTTTCTGACTTATGGCAACCCTAAGGTGACCCTATCATGGGGGTTTCCTGGTGCATTCTTCAGAAGAGGCTATCTGTTGCCATTGTCTGAGGCTGAGAGAGTGTGACTTTGGGTGCAAAGTCACCCAGTGAGTTTCATGGCTGAGTAGGCATTCGAACCCTGGCCTCTCTCTATTATATTCCAATTATTTAAATTATAATATCTTCCCTTGGAAATAGACAACTACGGATATACCTCTGTTGTGTTTCCTGGGCATTAGGTCTTTAACAGAAAATCTGGTGTCAGCAAAAAATAAATAACATGGAAAGAATAGAGATAGGTCTTTTGTTGTCACTGTTGTTGTGTGCCTTCAATTCATTTCTGACGTATGGCAATGCTAAGGTGGACCTATTATAGGGTTTTCTGGGGCTGAGAGTGTGTGACTTGATCAAGTCACCCAACGACGTCACTATGAGTGGCATCACCTGTTGAATGGGGGAGAGGGGGGTCTGTTCTACCTCCTTCACCCAACTGTTTGGCTGCCCACTGCCCAGCCAGACCCCTGCTAGGGAGGGTGGCACTGCAGCCTCTGGAAGACTTGTTCAGTGTCCAGCATGGCTGTTCAACTACTAGCTTTGCAGGACTTTGAATAGAAGGCACCCTTCAACAGTGGCAGCTGCTGTGGGGAGTGAGAAAGAGAAGTGATGCCCCTTTTCACTCACCCAACAGCCACACCAGTAACACCAGGTGTAGAATCAGAATCATAGTCAAAAGAGACCACAAGGGCCATTTGATTCAACCCCAGTCTGCCATGCAGGAACTCACAATCAAAGCATCCCTGACAAATGACCATCCAGCCTCTGGTAAAAACATCCAAAGAAGAAGATTCTACCACTCTTCAAGACACCATCTTTCACTGTCAACAGTTCTTCCTAATGTTGAGGTGGAATCTCTTTTCCTGTAGCTTGCATCTAATGTTCTGTGTCCAGTTCTCTGGAGCAGCAGAAAACAATCTTGCTCCATCCTTCAAATACTTGAACAGGGCAATCATTTCACCTCTTAACCATCTCTTCTCCAGGCTAAATATACCCAGCTTCCTAAGTCTCTACACATAAGGCATGGTTTCCAGACCACCACACCAGCTTTACACCCCTCTGGGGTGTCACCTGGTGCGATCTATACTCCCTGTACCTCCTAGTGACACCTCTGAAATCCCCCAGTGCAGTTTGGCTGAGCATGGAATCGAAACCTGATCTCAACTAGTAATCCAATGCTCAAACTGGTACACCATGCTGGCTCTCCACACAAGGTTGATGCATTTATGATTTCTGTGATAAAGCTTGACCTGGGAAAGAATGGCGTTGTACTTCAGCTGATCCTACTGTAGCTGTGTATACCTGCGTACGACAAGCAAGATAAACAGCAGCTCCCCCCAGAAACCCTGTTAAGTGTGTGGATAAATAGCAAGAGAGATAAACAGGGAGCAGAGAAGCCTGGAACTCCCTGCTCCAGCATGTTAAAAAAACATAGGTACATATATTTTGCCACCAAAATATAAGTGGAGGCCGGTGAACGAAAACAACCAGTACCTTTCAATCCATTTAGGAAGAAACTTTCAAGTGGTCTCTAGAAGCTTCAAAAATGTCTTTTACCTGGACATTGTTTCATTTCACATGTGCATATGATCAGTTGGACAAAACATTTGCTGAAACATGTTGAACCGGTCTTCTTTTGCATGGTGTAGGGACCCATCCTTATTCTTTCTATGTTATTTCTTTTGCTGGTACCAAATTTTCCATTAAAGAAGTGCTGCCCAGGAAACACAACCACTTCATTAACAGAGGTATAGCTGTAGTTCTCTTACTTCCAAGGGAAAATATCTTAGAGGATAATTTAAAATCGAAAATATTGTAGCGGATCATTCAAAATCTTATTTAACCTCAGTTTCCCACTTCATTCCAGTCTAATTGTCTTTCATGCGATGATCTAGCCTCAGACTAAACACTTTAAATAATTTGTTTTGACAGCTTTGCTTTTTTATTCTGGAATGCCAAAGAGAACTTCTTTGGAGAAGAAGTTTCCACCAACCCTATAACAATAAAGTAATTATCCTTTATAAAGTGCCTATCATAAATGGACCTTGTGCAAAAATCTTAAAAGAAACATGGTCAGCCCCCAAACCTTCAATCTAACAAGTATAATAAATAGTCACTGATGAGTAGGTAATAATGAAAATGCTGTTGGAAAGTGCAATTGTCTCTGTGCCTTTGTACGCTGAAGACTTAAAAGATCTCTCTTTATAATTGCTGATACCTGGTGGCTACTAGCTGTTACAGAAATACTAAGGTGAACACACACACACACACACATGCCATCTGGGTAGGAACTATAGTGGGCCCTTGGTATCAGCTGGATTTGGTTCCAGGACCCCCATGGATAGCAAAATCTATGGATGCTCAAGTGTCATTAAATCCAATGGAAGTAACATGGTGTTCCTTATATAAAATGGCAAAACCAAGGTTTACTTTTTGGAATTTATATTGTTTTTTAATAGTTTCAAAGGGTGGATGATTCAGACGGCAGATTCAGCTTTTAACTCAGGAGCAATCTATTGTTCAAGCTGCTTATTCAGTCTCCTGTTTCAATGAGAAGTTTAAAAAGCACAGCATCAACCTGTAGGTTGCAACCTGGCACTCTTGTGTCAGGAGGACCTTGGTAAGCCATTCATCCTCTGCTCTAGCACCATCTAATCTACAACATGTCTCTTGAGGTTGTTGGAAAGATCTTTGGAAGCTTAGTATACTAGAAGAGATCCTCCCTCTAGCGCCTTTTCCCAGGTTTGTCAACAACACAGGAAGGGTGTTTTCAGTGGTAGTGCCATGACAATTCTCTTCCAGAATCATGGAATCACAACTGAGAAGGCTATCAAGATCATGGAGATTGTCTATCTTCCTCCCCTCACTTTTTAAGCTAGCTTTTGACCTGTGATCTATTGCTTTATGGTGGGTTGTAATGCTGCTGTCTCTTCTTTAAAATTATCATTTTTATTCTAATTATTTTATGAGTTAGGTCAATTGCTTTGCTTTGTTCCATTAGTTAAACATATTGCTTTATCATGATTTTCACCAGTGAGTGTAACATTACAAAAAGCAGTATTTAAAGCCCTACATGGCTTGGGCCCAGAGTACTTGAGGGAACGCCTTCTCCCCTATTGTCCGTCCCGCACACTAAGGTCCTCTGGAAGGAATCTACTACAGCCAATGAAATCTAGGCTAACATCTGTCTCCCAGAGGGCCTTTTCTACTACTGCTCCTAAACTATGGAACGACCTGCCGGAGGAGATCCGTCACATTTCCACTCTGGTAGCTTTTAAGAAAGCACTCAAGACGGATCTCTTCCGGCAGGCCTTTCCAACTTAGTTACCCTCCCCAGATATAGAGATATTTGTCCCCTCATCTGTCTATTTTCCCCCGCCAAAGTTTCTGCCTATTTTTTGGTTGATCAATGTTTTTAATGTTTTAATATTATTACTGTTTAATTCTGTTTTAGTACTGGGAATGGGGGGGGGGGTAGGTCTACGGTTTGATTTTTTAACTCTATTGTAATTTGTTGTATTTTATTGTTGTAACCCGCCTGGATTCTTTGTGATTGGGCAGGCTAGAAATAAATCTATTATTATTATTATTATTATTATTATTATTAATCAAGCTAAGTTCAACTAAAGCTTCTCTGTCTTAGGATTTTATCACAGGGGGAAAATCAGGGGTTTAAAGAGCCATTATCCCGTTAAAACTGCATGATCACAATAAAGATTTTCACATGACGTCACCATTAAAGAGCCATTATCCCAGGAATAACCAGGCAATAAACAGCAACAAATCATTCACAGAGAAATCCTGTAAATGATTTGTTGCTGTTTATTGCCTATTTATTCCTTGGTTATTCCTGGGCTGATGACTCTTTCATTGTGATGTGTGTGAAAATTTTAATAGCGATTGAGTGATTTTCATGGGATAATCACTGTTTAAACCCTCAATTTTCCCTGTGTGATAAAGTCCTTACAGGAATGCTAGTTGCAGCAGCCCGCTTTCCAGATGATTCACACACAGCTTTGCAAAGTTGTTTTTTCTAGATAACAACTCCTTCAGTCCCTCAGCTAACATGACCAATGGGATTCTAGGAGCTGCGGTCCAACAAAGAAACTTTTCCAAGCTCTGTATTTATAGTTATGCCTTGCATCTTTCAGATGCTGTTACATTCTTGGTCAGTTCCTGAGCTGGCAAACCCTGCAGTGGGCAGAACGCTAAAGCCTGAAGAAGTGCAACAGTCAGGCAGCGAGGATGCCTTCCTCTAAGCACCAAACATCTGGGTCTTCTAGTCTGCAATAAACTCTCCTTGGTGGCTCCAGGTACCTCTTTTTGCAGAGCTGCAGTAAAAAGGCTTCCCGGCAGCTGCCTTACTGGCGGTGCAATCATTAGAGCCAGATGGTCCCAAGCTAGCAGTTCTCATTATGGCTTCCGCTTTCAAGCCGCCATCCTGGCCAAGCTGCACTTGGACGAGGATTTTGGAGAGATGGGGAAAGGAAGAAAGCAAAACAGACCCTGGAAAGTTACTTTAAAAAAACAATAATTTGTATTGTAACTCATTACACACACACACATACACACATGCAAAAGTAACAACTTTACATTGACATTGTAAGAATTTATTAGGAAGTTGGTTACATTTGTTTCTATTTTTCAGTTTATTAATCACATTCAGAATCCTGTGTGGGAGATCCTTGTATGGGAAATCAACCTTCCCTATCAACAGATTCTTTATCCCCGGATTCAAATATCTACGGCTCCACAATATTCCAAAAATATATAAATTCTAAAAAGCAAACCTTGAGTTTGCTATTTTAAATAAGGGACACCATATCATTATGGCATTTTAATGGGATTTGGGTATCCACGGGGTGTCCTGGACAAGGTGACCAGATATCCTCCTTTTCCAGGACATGTCCTACATTTCAACCTTCCATCCAAGAGGAATTTAAAAATATTCTCCATTCTGTGCTTGACTAAGAAGCAGTTTTATATTTGTAATGTCCTACATTTTTCTTGAATGTCCTACATTTTACAGTTATGATATCTGTTCATCCTGGTTCTGGAACAAGCTCCCAGCAGATACCAAGGTGTAGTAACTCATGGTGTCACACACACCCATACAGAATCCTTAGTTATGTTTTTTTATACTAATGTTATTCATAAATAATAATTCCCATATAGCTCTAAATGTAATGGTAATAGTTGTGACATAAACAACTGCTGTTGTTGCTGTCTGCCTTCCAGTCATTTTTGAGTTAAGATGACCCTAAAGCGAAGCTATCATAGGGTTTTCTTGGCACATTTCTTCAGAGGGGTTTTTCCATTGCCATCCTCTGAGGCTGAGAGACTGCATCTTGCCCATAGTCACCCACTGGGTTTTCTTGCTCAAGCAGGGAATCGAACCTGGACCTCCAGAGTCGTAGTCCAACACTGAAATTACTACACCATGCTGCAAAATTAAAATTATACTTTTAAATCACAATAATGTATACACAGCCTAAATATATTTACATGTACACAGTTTCATGTGGTTAAAGTAAAATGTGGTAAGAGGTGATGTTTTTCAAGGTAACTAAAAAAGAATTACAAATTTTAAATTTTATTTTTTTTATTTTTTCTAAAAAAAAATAAAATTTAAACATTTTAAAAAACCTCTTCTTTCTGATATATTTTCTGCCTGGCACAGAAAGCAAATAGAGCACTTAAAAATCATTTCGTAAGCAAAGCATTAATAAGTGTACGACAAAAAACAAACCACAGATTTATTGTAAACTCCCATTATAAATGAAGCTTTTCATAAAAAAGAAGAACTTATTGAAGGAAAATGGTTAACATATTTGGCTCCACTTAGAACAGAACAAAGAACATGATAGGCCTGTTTAAATGTTTGCAGGGATCTCATATTGAGGATGGTGTGTTTTTACCAACATTTTAGTGACGGTAAGCACCTCCGTGTGATAATCCCCTAGGACATGGATTCAAACTACAGGAAAAGAGATTCCACCTAAACATTAGGAAGAACTTCCTGACAGTTAGAGCTGTTTGATCATGGAACGCACTGCCTTGGAGTGTGGTGGACTGGACTCTCCTTCTTTGGAGGCTTTTAAACAGCGATTGAATGGCCATCTGTTGGGGATGCTTTGATTGTGTCCTCCTGCATGACAGAATGGGGTTGGATTGGCTGACCCTCGGTGTCTCTTCCAACTCTATGTTTCTATGGAGTTTATCATACAGGAGGCAAAGTGCCCAAATCCCATGGATAACCAGCGTTTAAATCCTATGAATATCCCACAAAAGCAGGATTCTTTTCAGACAATGTTGCATGACATCATCATTATCCCAGGCTTAACTCATGAGTAAAGCAACCAAAAAGCACTGCTTTTTACTTTTGGGATTTTCCTGAAAATAAGAAGTGGCCAAAAGCAGCCAACTTGCATACTTTAATTAATGGGTTAAATCCAGGATATTGGTGATGTCGCACTTTTACGGGATATTCCCAGATTTTATCCCTGTTTATTCACAGGATTTGGGTGCTTCCCTCCCATGTGATAAACTCCTAAGAGTCTATGGTGAGGGGCAGACCACCCGAAAAGGGCGGCCTGCCAGCAGCCTAATTTCCTCCGGAGGGAAGCTGCAGCCACCAAACCACGCAGCTTCCCTACGGAGGAAAAAGAACCCAGAAAAACCACTGGCGCACTCGTTACATAAGCACCACACAGCAACATGCGGACTCCACACGGCGCTTATATAACAATGGCTGTGCCCATGTACACAAGGGCCCACCATTGTTACGATGCCACACCATTTTAGGGTTAGGGATTGTGTGGTTGCTGCATGGTCCTTAACCCTAAAACCAGCGCCAGCACAGCACTTCATGCCCATTTGTCTTGGGCCTATGATTCTCATCCTGAACTGTCAAGCCTACTTATGGCCTCTGTCTGCCTCCCCTTGCCAGCATCATATAGTTCTGGGAGGAAAAACAAACACTTGGGTAATGCCTGTGTTGGGAAGGGGCAAACTACCAGAGTGAGATCCCTACTAGTCATTTTTCAGTTTAATGTGTGCAGGTTTTCTCATGCCTGCCTTGTCAAAGCTCATGGTAAGGGGAACCCAGTGCTGTGCATTTGTTCAGGGAGGCTTTCTTGTGAGAGAAAGGAGAATTCTGCAGGCATCCCAAAAATACATCAGTTGATAAATGCTGACCTTTGAAAGGCTTTGCAATGTTTAATTTTATGAAGGATCTAGTAAAACCTGATTGATTCATTCATTAGCTAACATTCATACAACCCTTTGAAAATGTCGAGGGCCATGGAACGGCTAAGCGTTGTTATTGATCAGTCTCCTGTTCCATTCATACTGGCCCCATAAACACAAGTATGAGGGGTCATTTTGTGGAGTTAATGGCGGGTGAAACGGTAACAAGCAATGGGAAATACATGGACTGAGAAACTGGCATGTCAGCGCAAGGAAGACAAGAAACTCTCAAGAGGACTTGGGCAGAAGTCATTGGTCTAAGGGTGCATGAAAAGGTTGTTGATCTATATCGTTTTTGATATACAGTGGGCCCTTGTTATCTGCTGTTTGGTTCTAGGACTCCCTGTGAATAACAAAATTTGTGAATGCTCAAGTCCCATTAAATACAGTGGCATAGTATAAAGTAAAATAGTGTACTTTATACAAAATGGCAAAATCAAAGTTTGCTATTTGGAAATTATTATTTTTTTTAAAAAAAATTCAAGCCATGGATGCTTGGATTCATGGATAAAGAAACTGTGCATAGAGAGGGCCGACTTTATTAGGAGACAAAACTTGAATACATGTGCATTGCTTCTCTAATTGGCACAATTCATGGGGCTGGCAGAAACAGAAAAACAGCTTCCAAAACAAGAAATAACTAATTTGAGGTGCTTCCTGTTATAGCAGTTGATGAGTTATTTTCCTGGTTTCAGCAGAAACTAAATAAGGTAGGCAGGAATATGAGTGCTGTAGTCAGTAGCTGAGCCAGTGTGGTGTAGTGGTTTGAGCATTGGACTAGGACTCTGGAGATCAGCATTTAATCCTGTCTGATCTTGGATGCTAAACAGGGTTAGCCCTAGGTTACTACTTGGGTGGGAGACTGCCAATAAATACCAAGTGCTCTAGGCTAAATTTCAGAGGAAGGAACTGTCAAAACCACCACTAAGTCTTCCTTGCTTATGAGAACCCTATGAAAAATTCATGGGGTCACCATAAAATTACTTGAAGAGAACTTCACCAAGAACAGGTCTTTTGTAAAGCTGATTGATCTTGCTCAAGTAAAACCTGACCACCCAGAATAATTTGGATTTCAACAGGGATATTTCATAAGTATGGTTTTGTTTTGTTTTTGTTGTGTGCTTTTAACTCAACTGTAATTTTTAGTGACCCAAACCACAGGGTTTTCTTCGCAAGATTATCTCAGGGAAGGCTTGCCATTGTCGTCCTCTGAGACTGAGAGAGTGTGACTTGCCCAAGGCCACCCACTGGGTTTCCATGGCTGAGCTTCAGATTTGAACCCTGGTCTCCTAGAGACCTAGAGTGCATCTATACTGTAGAAATAATGCAGTTTGACACCACTTTAAGGGTTGTAGCTCCAACCTATGCATTTGCAAGGTCTTTATCCTTCTCTACCAAAGAGTGCTGGTGCCTCAGAAAACTGAAAATCCCAGGATTCTGTTGCAACTTGGAGCCATGGCAGTTAGTGGTGTTAATATGCATTATTTCTACGGGGCAGATGCACCCCTAGTCCAACATTCAAACCTCTACAGGATGCTGAGTCTAATACTGTACATTGTTGCTAACAAAATCCATTCTTCCTCCAGCTGCTTATGGGGATCGCAACAAAACTCAGGGAGAAGAAGGGAATCCAAGGGGAAGGGCAGCTGATGTCATAGTTTAATGCTAATGGAAACATCCTGGGGCTTTAATCCTGCAAGACCTGGCTCTGTTACACCCCTGGTTGTAGGTCAAAACATCTGGAGAGCACCAGGTTGCCTCCATTGAATGAATGGAACCAGTGGTGCTAAGATAGGGCACCACACACATTTTGCTAGCCTAAAAGCTTTTGCAAGTGATCTCATGGTTCAGAGTGCAAGCCGTGTACAAATCGCAATCTCTCGGAATCAATTTCCAACCACTTTAATATCATTTAGGATCGGGGGGGGGGGGGGGATGAGAGGAAAGAAAAGAAAGCAAGCGAGGGGCAGGGTAATATTCCTCTTTAGACCAGTTATGTAAAAACTTAAATAAAAACTTTCAAAGGAACAAGAAGAAAGAGGAGCATATCTGGAAGAAGATAAGCTTTCACACATAACTGTTTATCACTCGGTTACCTAATGCGTGAATGATCTATCACCGATCAAAAGATCTCAAAGTGTTATGACAACCATCTTCCAAAGTCTGAAGGGTTGTCCGATGGAGCAACCTTGCTTTATGCTGTTCCAGGATCTGAACCAGTGAATTTTATGAAAGCTTATGCTACAACTTCTTTCAAAAGATGCTACACATTCCCTTTGCAAACTGAATAAAAATGTTTTTGCCTGCCCCCCAAAGAAGGCCAAGAAAAAGAGGTCCATTCTGGATTCCTGGGGCAAGGAGTTCCAGAGTTTAAGAGCAGCCACCAAAAAGGCCCTCTCTCATGTCTCCACCAACGACAGTGATGGGAAAGAGAGAAAACAAAGCAAGCCGCACGACAAGGAATGGCTTTTCTCACTCTCCGTCTCTGTCGAGACTTGGAAGGAGATGGGCTGCCTCAGCAGTTTTCTCCCCTCGGGCAGATTTCATTAAAAAATTGTGTCAAACCTTTTACGGCGGGTGATTCTGAGAGAAAACTCCAAGTCAAGAGGAGGTCAAGAGACAAGAGCTTAGAGCTGCACATGGACACCCGGAGTGACCTCCCTGACCTTTTCCAGTCGGAGTAATTGGGACAGGGATGGGCAAAATCGCCGTTATTATAGCGAGTAACGAGGTTCTGTGCGTTTTTTGGCAAACGGAAGGATAACGGGGGGAATGAGGCCTTTTCACCGCCAGATAAGGCGCAGATGTTCATCGGAGACGCCTCTTTTGGCTGATAAAAAGTGATTAAGCTCTCCCTCCATGCCTCTAAATCTCCACTTTGGAAATTGCTTTACGCAATCTAATTAGCTAATTCAATTAAAACGATGGCGAGATATTAATTAGTCCAGTTGTGAGCAGGAATTAATTCTCAAATGAAAGAGGAGATAACGATGGAATGGTGAAAAAAAACCCACCCACACACCTCTCCCATCCAATACACGCACACACTTCTTAATTCAGCATATGGCTGGTAACTAGAAACGGGAAACATTCCTTTTGAGAGGGACTACAATTAGCAGAATCCCCCAGCAGTAGTACTTACTGCTGTCTGGGGGCTTATGGGAGTTGTAGTCCTCCCACAAAAAGAACTTTCTCAAGCTCTGATTCCCAGCCAGTACTGCCAGGCTGACAGAGGGATTGTTGGACCTGTAGTAGTCATCATCATCATCATCATCTTTTATTTATAGTGTCCTTTTCACCAAAGAGTGGAGCATCAGACATATAATCAAGAACAAAACAATAAAAGACAACACTATAATGTACTAAAATACTAAAATAATATACAAATGTACTCAAAACAAAATCCTTAGTTCCAATAAGGAATGTTTCTAAAGTCTGCTGTGAAAGAATATAACCTTCAACCGATTTAAAAAATGCAAGACTGAATCTGTTTGTTTGTGTGCCTTAAAGTCACCTGACAACTTAAGGCAGCTCCATGGATTTCATAATGTTTTCTTGTTGTTGTGTGCCTTCAAGTTATTTTCAATTTATGGCAACCCTAAGGTGACCGTATCACAGGATTTTCTGGGGCTGAGAGGGTGTGATTCCCCCAAGATTAGCCAATGGGTTTCCATGGATCAAAAGGGAATCAAACCCTGATCACCAGAATTGTAGTCTAATGCCCAAACCACTACACCATGCTGACTCTATGGGTTTTCTTAGGCAAGGAGTATTCAGAGCTGGTTTTGCTAGTTCCTTCCTTCTCAGAAATCTAATCTAATGATAGCATTAGGAAACAGGGTTCCCAAGGTGGTCAAATTTGGTCACTTATGATGTCTCAGAAGTCAAATGAGGGCAGTCTCTCTACATCTCAGTGTATTGTTCAATGGATGAGTTCCTTACAGTTAAAATCCTCATGAAAGCCAAAAGTTTGCCATATAAATTATTTTTAAAAAATCAACCCCAAAAGAAAATGCAAATAACCTGAAAGCAGGAAAATAACATAAAATGTCTTGGTAGTTTACAGCCTGCGCTCCAGGAATTTCAGTGCTGAGGAAGGAAATTTATCTACAGCATAACTAAAATATCATTCTCTTAGCTGCTGAAAAGATATGTACATCTACACTGTATAAATAATGCAGTCTGACACCATTTTATGTGCTGTAGCTCCATCCTCTGGGATTCTGGGATGTGCAGTTTTACAAGGTCTTTAGCCTTCTTTGCCAAAGCATGCTGGAGCCTCAAAAAACTACAAATCCTAGAAATCTGTAGGATGGAGCCATAGCTGTTAAAGTGGTATCAAACTATATTATTTCTACTATAACACATCCAGTTGTTAATCTGAATGAAAGTAGACCCACACGATGAATTGCTGGATGGCAAATTAGCAGTTACATAAATCCTCCTACTTCAAGGGGTCTACTCTGTTTGGACTCACAACTAGAGTTGCCATAGCTGAGGACCTCCAAACCGGGACAAATGTAGGACAAGGTTTAAAAATGTAGGGCCTTTTTTTTTTAATTTCCTAGCCAGGAAATTTAAAAAAAAAGTCCTACATATTAAAACCTTGTCCTCCTTCTCTTTCCCGGCTTGGGAGGAAGCCTCGGCCTGCTCCCAGGCCAGGAAGGAGTGTGGGGGCCGCCTGCCATCGCGCGATCGCCGCGATGGCAAACAGCCTCCTCCTCCTCCCTGGCCTCGCGGAGGCCTTGCAGGACCCCGCGGCCGGAGCTCCGACCGCGGAGCCTTCCAAAGGCCCCTCTGGGGCTTGGGAGAGGCTGCCTCCCAAGCCCCAGAGAGGCCTCAGAGGCGGCTCCGCGATCGTGGAGCCTTCCAAGGCCCCTCTGGGGCTTGGGAGACGCTGTCTCCCAGGCTCTAGAGAGGCCTTAGAAGGTTCTGCGATTGCGGAGCCGCCTCCAGGGCCTGGCTGGGGGGGGGAATCCTGAGGGTGGGGCCAAACCGGGGCGAGACCGTGCGGATCCGCCCCAAACCGGGAAAGTCCCACCCCAGGCGGGATATGGCAAGCCTACTCACAACTGGAATCAAGCCTGAGATATTAACCACACTTGTACACATTCTGTCTTTCTTAGGGGCTAGAAGCTGTTTTTATAAATGCTAACATTTTGAGAAATGCCAAATGTTGCCCTCAAAATGCTTGTGTGATAAGACCACAGGATTCAGACAAACATACAGCCTTGTGCTTGCTTCATAAGTAGGAAACATCCACAACATTTCACGAATGAAAACCAGAGCCATGTGTAGTCAAGACAGCAAACAGTGAGATCTGCTGGGATTTGCTTCCAGGACCTCAGATGGATACCAAAATCCATGGATGCTCAACTCCCATTAAATACAAAGACCTAGTAAAATGGTGTCCCTTATATAAAATGGCAAAATCAAGGTTTGCTTTTTGAAATGCATACATTTTAAAAATATTTTCAAACCATGGATGATTGAATCCATGGATAAAGAATCCGCGGATACGGAGGGCTGACTGTGCAAACTTCTTTTGCACATAGGGACTCAACAGACCACCCCTTTGGAACAGTCTGCACCCGCCCCTTTCCTTGCTGGATTGGAGCCATGGCAACTGCATGCCTCTGCCCCGATCTGGTCTTTCCACAAGGCAAAAAGCAGCTGCAAAAAGCAGCTCCTTATTGTGCCGCAGGAAGGGTGCCCTAGCCACAGTGGTGGTGGCTTTTCTCCACTTCGTCGGTGCAGTGTGTGCAAATGCTGCACCGAAGATACAGTGTGACACCAGCTGCCATGTAGTTGCTTGGGCAGGGGGGGGGGGGAGGGGCAGAGCCAGGGCAGCCGGTGTGCGGTCACCACGGCCCACTCTGCCCCACACCAGCTCTTCATGTACAGTCCCTTAGTTTGCAGCAACTGAAATAAGTGGAGAATAAAGATAGAAAGTCAGAGAAGGGGAGAGAAACTGGGGTGTTTTTAAAATGGCTGAAAAGTGGAATGGCAGAGGATTAATCAGAATTGTCCCTGCCAAATCAGGACAGTTGGAGGGCATGCAACTGGTAACTGTGCAATGGTATAACCAGCATGGCATTCTTACCTTTGCTATATTCACAAGATTTAAAACATGCATTGTATAAAAATTCAGGAGGAGCTGATTGTGGGACGGCTGTGTCTAGATTTGCCCGCCCTTCCCAGTTTCTAATCATGAGTTTCCTGGCCAAGGTGGTGTTTCCCTTCTTAGCTCTATTTTCTTGGAGCCAAAAGGGCTGTTTGTTCCAAGCAGCCTTGCCAATTCTCCCCACCATCCAACGTGGCAGAATGTCAAACCTTCAGCAAGCTGTCCAGGATCAACATATCTTCCAGTTACTCTTGGTGCTACAGAGCACACAGCCAGTAAATTTAGCTCTCTGTGGCACTGAGTGCTTAGCTGGGGTTCCTGTTGCTAAATTATTATTTTTTTAAAATCACCATGCAAGCATGGTGAAAAATGGACAGGGACAGAAAGCAAAGGTTGAGATGTGCAATCAGGATTCCATACAAAATAGTCTTTGCATTCTAAATTTTACTTTTTGAGACAACCAGAATCCCACAGCATATTTGTAGAGACAGTGGATGATATCACACGACTGAAATTGGAAGTATAATCCAGTATCATCCTGAACAGAATCATGTGTATTCACCTCTTTTGTAAATTGTGTGGTTCCTTGGTTCCTCTCTCTCACTCGCCTAACTATGATATGCTCCAGTCATCTGGAGTCTCACTGAACATGCGCAAGGG
This sequence comes from Sceloporus undulatus, assembly GCF_019175285.1. Taxonomy (NCBI): domain Eukaryota; kingdom Metazoa; phylum Chordata; class Lepidosauria; order Squamata; family Phrynosomatidae; genus Sceloporus; species Sceloporus undulatus. The sequence continues at coordinate 7,887,181 of NC_056527.1, read as the reverse complement.
TGCCAATTTGCAATTAAGAACCCTCTGATGTGATGGCTTACTTTGCACAGAATCTGGGTGGCGTTCAGGGAGGCCATTACAGCAAATTTAAGGTGTGATAATTGCGTGTATTTTTGAATTGACCTCGCTATCTTCTCTTTCGAAATTGAGAACCTCCCATCCCGTTTGATAAACTCCACTGATGGAACATTAGGAGGTCCATGTTGAAGTCTCCACTGATTTAGAGCATAGAAATTATTATTTTTAGTTTGGACTGCAGCTTCCATAATCCCCCAGTTAACATGTGTGCTGTCCATGCTAGCCAGGGAACTGTCAGAGTTTAGCTCCAAAAACAGAGAAGCTTTCCCAAACATTGACTTCATCATTCTGCTCAGCTTTCTAAAGTGACTCAAGCTGCTTTGGAAGTAAGGATTGGTGACTCTATAAATTTTGGTTTCATTGCCCCAACTGCCAGTTATTTTCAGCCTGTGTCCTCCAGACCAGTTTGCAAACAGAGTATACGTCTTTTTAAAAATCTGCACAAAAAATTGTACACATTTTTGTGCACATTTTCCATAACATGTTGACACCACTTCTAACTGCCTATGAAACCCTGAGATGTGTAGTTTCATGAAGCACCAACACCATAAGGTATAATGAGAAAAAGACTACAGCTACATCCACATTGCAGAAAAAATCCTGGTTGATACCACTTGAACCACCATGGCTCAATACTATGGGATTCTGGGATTTGTAGTTTTTTTTTTATTGAATAATTTTTTTAAAGACATTAGAAAGAAATCACACCACATTTGCAACACATACAAATTGCATGTAATATTCACTATCCAGTTTACACAAATCATCATTACCCAAATCATCCATAACCCATCTGTTACCCTCCTTGTTGCAGCTTTTAATGTTTTACTTGTCAGAATTTAAAAGGCTAACTTGTAATGAAAATATAACACTTCCTTTCTTTTCTAAATGATAATTATCATATATATATAATATATATATATATAAAATATATATATATATTGTTTTCCTCTTCTTTCTCTTCCAAACCGCATCTCCATTAAATTGCCTTTATTCCTTATTCAATTTGCACTTCAATCTCCAATAGTAATTAAATATTCGAAATGCTTCCCGATCCTCAGTGTGTCAGAGCGCCACCAAACAACAAATCCCAGAATCCCATAGCACTGAGCCGTGGCAGTTCAAGCAATGCCAACCCAGATTATTTCTGCAGTGCGGATGCAGCCTACGACAATGATGAAGAACAGATAGAGACCATTATCTCTATGATTATCTCTATATCTCTATGATTCCTGGCGCATTATGCTCACTGCAAGGCCATGGCATATCTGGGGAGAGATTCCCATCTCTGTGGGATCTGTTGATAGGACACATGCAGACATCTTCTCTCCCCGTAGGTGGAGGTTTAAAGGCAAGTAACCTTGCTGATTCACAGACCTCAGGACGCCAGGCGAGCTCCGGATTAGTCATCCTCCATTGATGAGTAATGTGCAACATCTGCGAGGCATATTTATGGCACTTTTTCACATCGGGCCGGATAGCAGAAAGGAGGCTGTTGTTTGTTGGGTGTAACTATGGACAGGGGAAATGTTGTCAGGCACCAAGCAAGCAAAGGCTGGATGAGACATGCGCCATTTGCCATGCCCTAAGCCCCCACATTCCTCCACTGTTGAGCATCAATGGAAAAATAGATGCTCAGGGATGGTGTCCCCCTTTGTCTCGCCAAAATATGAACTTTGGGAAGCTCGGGGAAGGATAAAATGGAACATTCTTGCTTCTCGGGGAGGGATTTTGCATTGGCAAGGACTAACTTTGTTAGCTTTTTGTGGATTTTTTGGGGCTATGAGGCCATGTTCTAGAAGAGTTTATTCCTGACGTTTCGCCAGCAGCTGTAGATGGCATCTGAAACTTCAGGAATAAACTGGCCACTAGCCTGAAAAACCCACAAAAAACTATGGATGCCAGCCGTGAAAGCCTTCAACTTCACACTAACGTTGTTGCTGGAGACTGATCTTCAGCGATATTGTCTGAGGTTGCCTCTACTCTGTACAATTTGACACTGCTTGAACTGCCCTGGCTCAATGCTATGGGATTCTGGGATTTCTAGTTTTGAGAAATATTTCGCCTTCTTTGTCAGAGTGCTCTGGGGCCACAACCAACTACAAATCCCAGGACTGCATCGGATGGAGCCATGGAGACTAAAGTAGTATCAAACTATGTTAATTCTGCAGTGTGGCAGCAGCCTGTGACGCTTACATCAGCCCCTCAAAGCTTCCCTGCCCTGAATAATTTACAGTTTGAATTGGGGATAAGTAAGTCCTCCCATTGTTGTTGTTTTTAATATTATTTTTATCAAGAACTTTAAAATATATTAAAAATTGTGAAGATTAAGTTAGAAAAAAAGAAAAAGAAAGAAAGGAAGGACGGAAGGAAGGAAGGAAGGAAGGAAGGAAGGAAGAGAAAAGTGATTTCTGCTCTTCCTTTTGGTGGCAATACATACGTATCATACCTACAACATATTCTACATCATATATACTTCTTTCAGTAGCCAATTATTTCTAATCATCAACACCAGAAGTTACCAAATCATTTTCATTTTCTTTTTACAAGTCTGTAAGGAGTTGCCAGCCTTTAAGAAATGTCACTCATGACCTTTCTCTAATCAAACAAGAGAATTTGTCCAATTCAGCTAAATCTGACAATTTCAATAACTATTCCTCCACAGTAGATAATGTTGAATTATTCCATTTTCACTCATACAGCAGTCTTGATGCCATGATCATATATTGAAATATTCTTCCATGACTATTTCCCAACTGTGCATACCCCCAACAAAAAATTCTGGTTTTAATTGAATATTAATCTTTAAAATCCTCTGCATCCAAGTATGTCATAGAATCATAGAATCGTAGGGTTGGAAGAGACCGCAAGGGCCATCCAGTCCAACCCCCTGTTATGCACAAACACACAATGAAACCATCCCTGACAGATGGTCATCCAGCCTCTGTTTAAAGACCTCCAAGGAAGGAGATTCCACCACTCTCTGAGGAAGGAGTTTGTTCCACTGTCAAACAGCCCTTACTGTCAGGAAATTCCTCCTAGTTGAGGAGGAGTCTCTTTTCCTGTAGCTTGCATCCATTGTTCCAGGTCCTGTTCTCTAGAGCAGCAGAAAACAAGCTTGCTTGATTCAAATAGTCTTTCTGGTCTTGTTGGAATGCAACTTCCATCAGCTCCAGCCAACTTAACAGCAGCCAGGGCTGCTGGGAGTTGCAATCCAATGTCTGGAAGGCCACAAGTTGCCCATCTGTGGTTTTAATGTTGACAGTGAAGAGAAAGGAAGGGTACAAAATGGATAATGGTAATAGGGCTTACAGGAAATAAAGTGAATGAATGTAGTTAAAGAGGACTTAAGATTCAGAAAGGGTTTCATGGGGTTAAGCTGAAGGTTTTACGGAAAAAGTGGTGTCAAAAGAGGTTTCAGGGAAGAGCACAAGAGGATTCCACATAATTGTTTTGTCTGGGAGAGATCTCAGGAGCAGCAAAGTTAAACAGGTAGAACTGTACATGAAAATGCACCAGGTGACCTTGGGCCAGTCACACTTTCTCAGCCTCAGAGGATGGAAATGGCAAACCTCCACTGAAGAAACTTGGCAAGAAATCCTCTGCACCTCTTATTTCTGTCCCATACACTCTCCAACATTTCACAGATGAAAACTAGAATGCATGTGGCCAAGCGGCATCAGAATAGGTCCAAATAGCAAAATCCGCTCCGTACACATAGGTCCTCTAGCAAAAACTTACTGCAGCCAGAGAGAACTAGGCTGGCTGCGGTTACTCAGAGGACCTTCTCTTCTCCCGCTCCCAAATTATGGAACAGCTTGCCAGAGGAGATCTGAAATTTGACCAGTCTTGGAAGCTTTAAAAAGGTGACCAAGATGTATCTCTTCTGGCAGGACTTCCCAGATTAACATCCTAATAATTTTTCTATTAATTCCATCAAGCATTCACTACTGTCCAGAGCTGCCTTTGCCTTAACAATTGTTTAATATTTAATTGTATTGTATTGTGGATGGGTGGGTTTGAGAGGCTTGAGATGTAATGATTATAACTGTTTTATTGTGTTTTAAGGGTGTATTATTATTATTATTATTATTATTATTATTATTATTATTATTATTATTAT
>NC_056527.1:7865829-7882970 GCF_019175285.1 Sceloporus undulatus | reverse complement strand
CTCCCTCCTTGGAGGTCTTTAAACAGAGGCTGGATGGCCATCTATTCCTGCATGGCAGAATGGGGTTGGACTGGATGGCCCTTGTGGTCTCTTCCAACTCTAGGATTCTATGATTATTATTATTATGATCATTATTATTTTTAACTTGTTATGAGGAAGAACAGACAAGCTAGGAAAGACTGCAGCAGTTTGCTTTTGCCTGAGACAAATGGAAAAGACAAGACTCTGTCCCCTCCTCTCTTGTTCCTTGGCTGAGTTAACTGAGTGCAAGTACAAACTATTTTCATATTTTGAACTTCAATTTGCAGCCACTGAAATCAGCCGAAGAGGAAGGGGGAAAGTGGGAGGATGAGAGAGAAACTGGGACATTTTAAATGTAACTGAAAAGAGGAGGCGACAGAGAATTAATTGGAAGTCTCCCTGCCAAATTGAGACAATTGGAGGGTATGCTGTCTCCTACCCACTAAATTTTATGTAGAGCAGGGATAGAAAGTCTGGGGGCCAAATCTTCCTCAGTGACCCTATACAGTATCTTGTAGGTGCACTTTCTGATCCTAATGAAACCAAAAGCGAATAGAAGGGCACGTGTAGTTGTTTTTTAAAGAGATCTCTGTGTGGAAAAGTTCTTGAGGAGGGGTTTGTTTTAATCAAAAACTGGACTTTCTGGAGGCTTCCAGAGACACATATCTCAGTTTTCTTCTTTATTTATTCATATTGGTAGAGAGGGCCTCCATACAAAAGGCTCAAGCAGGCCATGGAATGCCCATCGCTGATCCAGAGTTTGGAGTCTACTTGGACAGGGCAAAGGTCTGATCTGCACTGCAGAAATAATGCAGTTTGACACCGGTTTAACTACCATGGCTCAATGCTAGGGAATTCTGGGATTTGTAGTTCGAGGAGCTCTGGTGCCCCTCCAAACTATCAGAGAGCTCTGGTGCCCCTCCAAACTATAAATCCCAGAATTCCATAGTATGGAGCCATGGCAATTAAAGCAGTACCAACCTGCATTATTTCTGCAGTGCATAATAGACCAGATTGTTCATTACCATACCAGTGTTCTTCTGCTTATCTTATGCTAAAATGTCTTTCTTGTCTCTTAATAACTCCTCAACTGCCACTGCTAAAATACCCACCAACTGGGACCTTTTCCACTTCTGTTCTCTCACCCCTTCCACCAACCCTAGCATGGGTCTACTAACATTTCCCAACTGTGGTTACACTGTAATCACCTGATAAAGTGGGTTGGATAAATCTTAAACCACACAATCTTGTGCCAAATAAAACTGGTTAGCCTTTAAGATGCTAAAAGACTCTTGTTATTTTTGCTGTAACAGACACTAAAGGTGCCATTCAACATCTCCTCTGCACAGTATCAAAATCCACATGCTACGCTATGCCAACCCTCCCAGAGAATAACAGCACTGCATTACATGTGTCAGTGGCTGGGAGCTGCTGTGCCATGTGCAATGAATGATATGCAATCTGCAACTGCAGTGCACAGCTGCAATGGAGAATCACAAATGTGCTATCCTAATGCTCAATGTGCAGTCAAAGGCATAATGGGCCACCACAATGCACAACAGCAGTGAACATTTGCAATGTGCACCATAGCTGTATGGACCACTTCCACCACTGTGAGCCAGATACATCGCTTGTGCTTTGGCCAAGCATCGATAGCATGATTTATACATACATATATCACTAATAGAATGCCAGCTTAGCAGAGTTGCCACCAACCAATAACAAAAGCTATCTGTATGCACATTTTCAAACTTATTTAGATCCCTGGGTAAAATCTGCTCCATATATTTAATGCTTCCCAGGCCAGTGGGGTGGGGAATCTACTCTGGGGTTTCGTGCACATTTTAAAGGAACTGTCCAAGGTGCTAAATGAACACTAACCCCCAAACAGATTTAGGATAGAGCCAATGTGCTGTAGTAGCTTCAGCACTGGATTATGATTCCAGAGACCAGGGCTCCATTCCCAGCTCGGCCATGAAACCTACCAGCCGCCCCAGTTGTGTTTTACAGAGAGGCGGGGTATAAATAAATGTTATTATTATTATTATTATTATGGGCTAGTCACAAGCTCTCAGCCTCAGGAGAAGGCAAGGGCAAACTTCCTCTGAACAAATCTTGCCCTATGATAGACTTGCTTTAGGGTCACCATAAGTCAGAAACAACTTGAAGGCAACAACAACGCCAATGGCTCTTCTTCCTCCATGGGCCTCCCTCACGTGAGTGGGATACACACACACACGTGAGCCTGGGTTAACATGGAAATCACTCCTCCCAACCCAGGCTCACACATTATGTGTATATATATATATATATGTGTGTGTGTGTGTGTGTGTGTGTGTATCCCACTCACTCCCATGCCAGCATTCTCTGAAGATGCCAGGCACAGCTGCCAGCAAAGCATTAGGAACAAACTCTTCTGGAACATGTATGCAGAGATCTTGTCGCCCCTTTGAGACTGACGGAAAGAAAAAAATGGGCAGCATGTGCATCCCTAGACTTTGGTCTACTTCCTCAAATGCATTTGGAGAGAGCTCTTGTGGCCCCTTTGAGACTAAAAGTGAAAGGAACAAATGGGCAGCATGCACTTTCCTAGACTTTGCTCTACTTTCTCAGATGCCTTTGTCTTCTGGGCCATGGCCACAGAGCCTGAAAGACCCCCCCCCCCCAAAAAAAAAACTACGTTTAGTGAAGCTTTCCTTTGCTCCATTTCTTTTCTGGCATGCCCTCCAGGCCTTGTCCTCCTCCTTGGAGGACCCTTGTTCAGGCTGGCTGGAGGGGAAGGGGCTCCTTTGCAAGGCCAGGCTCTTTGCAGAAAGGAGGAGAGGCTGAGGGGGCCCAGCTGGGGAGCCCTGGGGCCCTGTGCCTTGAGGCCAGGCTCTGCAGAGAGAGGCAGAGGCTGAGGCTCTGGGCTTCCCTCACATGGCCAGCAACGAGCAGCCAGCCTCCCTTGCAGCCTCGCCACGTGAAGCCAGCTCGCCTGCCTGCCTGGTGCCTGCCTTCCGACCAAGGCTTCCTCCTCCTCCTCCTCCTCTTCTTCTGCTGCTGCTGCACAGAGGCACGCGCCCAGCCTGGCACAGGGCCCTCCTCCTCGCTGAGGAAGAGACTCCCCTCCCCCTTTTTCTTTGGGGGGGACTACAACACCCAGACTCCCCAGACCTTCCAGGAGCCCAGTTGGGTAGGAGAAGAGACAGGCACAGCTGGGGAGAGTTCTTTTTTTATTTTGGACTACAACTCCCATTATCCCCCCAACCCTCCAGGAGTTGAGGCAGCATTGGTGACAAGTTTCTTTTCTTTTTTACTACAACTCCCAGCATCCCCCAACCCTCTAGGAGCCCAGGCAGGGGAAGAGATAAAGAGTTTCCAAAAGATGTTTTTGGACTACAACTCCCAGAATCTCCAATGCTCTCGGAGCCCAGGCAGGCAGGGGGAGAGAGAGAGAGAGAGCTCCTGAAAGTTCTTCTTTTGTTGGACTACAACTCCCAGAATCCCCAACCCTCTAGAACCCCGGTCCATCAGGGGAAGAGAAACACAGCTGGTGAAAGTTCTTTTTAGGACTACAACTCCCAGAATCCCCAACCCACTAGGAGCCCAGTCGGGCCGGGGAAGAGAGACACAGCTCCAAAAAGTTGTTCTTTCTTTTGGACTATAACTCCCAGAAACCTCCAGCCCACTGTAAATGAAGTGGGGCAGTGTGGTGTAGTCACACTCTCTCAGCCTCAGAAAACGCCTTAGGGTTGCCATCTGCTGGAAATGACTTGAAGGCACCGAACAAAAACAGAGAGACTCTTGTCACAGTTCCCTAAACAGCATAGTTCCCTAAACTGCTATACAGTATTATGCTTCCCAGCCTCTTGGCTGCCAGACGTTTGGGACTAGAGCTCCCAGGATTTCTATGAGCTGTTGATGGGGTTGATGTCTAAAGGGTGCCAGATTTCTACTCATAAATCGTAGTTCCCATTTCTCACTGAACATCGTAGCAGCAATAGTTGCGGCATAAGCTAGCAAAATTAAAATGATACCTTCAAATTACAATATCATAACCACAGCCTAAATGTACATCTACATTTGCATGGTTTCATGCGGTTAAAGTGAAAATTTGATAAGAGGTGATTTTTTAAAAAAATAAAAAATAAATAAAAAATACTTTTAAAAAGTAAATTTATTTTTTTAATTATATATATATTAAAAAATTCAGGCCTCTCCTTTCCTTGCCCCACTCACAGCTTTTCTTCAGTGTTTCAAAGGGACACAGGGGAATGCCACAGCCTGTTTCTGCCAATAGGCAGATGTTTTGGGTATCACCTGGCGTGGTTCACACCCCCTGCACCCCCTAGTGATGCCACTACTGTTTGCCATTCTCATGCCCCCCAGTATATGAACCAAATATATAGCATCTGGAAGCTGGTGGCTTGTATGCCTGAATCTACACTGTAGAATTAATGCACTTTGACACCGCTTTAACTGCCATGGCTCCATGCTATGGATTTTGGGGATTTGTGGTGTGGTGCGCTTGCAGTGTGATGGCACCATGACAGTTAAAGAGCTGTCATATTGCACTAATTCTGCAGTGTGCAGCCTTAGTGGGGCAGGGACTCTGCTTAGGTGTTTAGTCCAAACTTTAAAACAGCAATCCAAGGGGCTGGACATTGGGGGGGGGGGGGGACATCAAGCTGCTGCATGGATCAGTTTGGCCCATGCCAGACATCCGGAAGATCATCCACTTGGGCCCCACAGTCCAGCTCTCTCCCAGTCTACACCTACTCCTCTCCCACTTCTTCATTCAGGTCCTCTGCAGCCACTTTCACAATGTTCAGAAAGTGAATTCCCCATCTCTCTCGTTTCCAAGAAATCCTGTGTTTACAAGCAGCTTTGGCTGTCTCGGTGTGGCTAGCCGAGGTTGGTTTTGGGAAGAGTCCCAGCAGGACAAGACAGAACAAAAGAAAATGTATTTACACACTTCCTACACAGCATTAAAGGGATGGAAGACCTTGCAGCTCTGCCTCCCCCTCCTGCTGCTTGTATGAATTGCAACTAGCATTCCTCAGATCAAGTGGAAGGACTCAACAGCCAATTTAACATCCACTTCCTTGGGAGTAAGCAGAGGTGTCACTAAGGAAGTGAGGTGAGTACGGACCGCACCAGATGACATCCTAAGGCAAGGTGACACCAATGCTCTCCAAACATCTGCCTTTGGGCAAAACAGGCTGTGGTGTTCATCTACATCCCTTTAAAATGCTGAAGAGTGAATTGGGCAAGGTTTGGTGGGAGCAGAGAGGAGAGGCCCCAGGTATTTTTAAAAATAAAAAAAATGTTTCATATTTTAATTTAAAAAAATAAAAAATGAATAAAAATTATTTTAAAACTTTCTTTAAAAACATCACATGTTACCAAATTTCCACTTTAACCACACCAAACTGTGTACCATACATTTATCCTGAGTGGGATTCAGGAAAGGCAGAGGCACTAGGGACCACATAGCAAGCGTACAATGGCTAATGGAGCACATGAAGGCATTCCAAAAGAAAATCAGCATGTGCTTTCAAGACTGCAGCAAAGCCTCTGACTGCATAGATCCCCAAAAGTTATGGAATGCTGTTGAAGACATGGGAGTGCCACTATGTTTGATAGTCCTGGTGAGAAATCTGTACTCAGGATAAGAGACCAGTGATAGAACAGAATGTGGAGAAACACAATAGTGCCCAATTGGCAAGGGGGGGGGGTCAGGCAATGCTGCATATGTATGCAGAAAACATCATATGAAAAGCAGGTTTAAAGGAAAGAGGAGTAAAGATAGGAGTAAGGAGCATCAACAATCTAAGATACATGGATGAAACAATATTACTTGTGGAAAACATCATGGATTTGGAACAATTACTAAGGAAAGTTAAAGAAGAAAGTGCAAAGGCAGGTTTAATGCTGAATATAAAGAAAAGAAAAATAATGACCACAGAAGAGCTAGACAAATTCAGCTTAAGATAATGAAGGGTCTGTCCAGACAGGCCAAAATAAAGCTGCTTCAGGTCACTTTGGAGGTATGTTGTTTAAATGACACATGCATCTTAAAAGACCAGAAGCTGCACCAAAGCTGTGCTCCAGTCCTTAGGACTGGAGCATGGCTTTGGTGCAGCTTCTGGCCTCTTAGGATGCGTGTATCATTTAAATTGCATACCTCCAAAGTGACCCAAAGCAGCTTTATTTTGGCTCCTCTGTATGGGCTCAAAGAAATCAAAATAGTCAAAGTCTTCCTGTACCTTGGATCAAACATTGATCAGAATGGAAACTGCAGTCAAGAAATAAGGAGGTTAGGTATGAAGAGGGCAGCCATGAACAAACTACACATCCTCAAGAGTAAAGATATATAACTGAGCACTAAAGTTAGAATCATTGAAGCCGTTGTATTCCTCATCCCCAGTGTATGGATGCGAGAGCTGGACAGTAAAGAAGAAAATAAGATAAAAAGACAATCAACTCCTTTGAGAAGTGGTGCTGGAGAAGAGTGCTGAGAATACCATGAACAACCAAAAAGATAAACAGATCCTTGAATAGATCAAGCCTGAAATCTCCCTAGAAGCCAAGTTGATCAAGTTGTGGCTATCATACTTTGGGCACATCATGCGAAGGCATTAGAAAAAACAATAATGCTAGGAAAGGTAGAAGAAAAAGAGAAACATCAGATGACTAGATTCAAATCAGGGAGGATACAGGCCTGAATCTACAAGACCCAAGCAGAGCAGTGGCTTGGAGATGTCTCACCCACAGGGTGTCATGAGTCGAGATTGACTCAAGGACAGCTAACAACAACAACAACAACAACAATTGTATAATGTGGATAGGTGCCTAAAATATCCCCAGATGTGACAGTGCAAAGACTTCCTGAGAAAATCAAGAATGGCTGAAGAATGGCTTGTAGAATCACACAGAAGAGAGACAAGCTAGATCTGAAACTGGTTTACTTGGTTCTTGCTAATGGAGACGAAGTATTTTTACCAGTTGTTACTGCCTTTGTACTCAGTCCATTGCATTACCAAGGAAGAGGGTTGCCAGGTCAGAACTACCCATTGTTGTGTGCCTTCGAGACATTTCTGACTTATGGTGACTCTATTGTGGGGTTTTCCTGGGAGGTTTCTGCTAAGGGAGTTTGCCATTACCATCCGAGTGTGCCTTGCCTAAGGTCACCCAGTGAGTTTACATGTCCAACCCAGGATTCAAACTCTGTTTTCCAGAGTCCTAGTCCAATGCTCAAACCACTATACCACACTGGCACTCACCAGAACTATCCTAGGACCTAAGATATTGGGGCCCAAGCCTGCAAAGTCAAAGGAAGGATGTGGTGATGTAACACGGGGCAGCATGATACATTAAGAACTAACTACAGTTGCGTAGTGTACATACACTTCAATTGTTTCAATCTCCTTGTCTGCTGCTTTTAAAATGTCCCATTTTCTCTGTCCTCTTCCTCCTTTCCCCCTTTATCATCTGCTTGCTTCAATTGATGCAAATTGAGTTTCAAGTGCAAAAGTAGTTTGTATTCTGAAGTTCAAAGTGTGAGAGTAGTTTGCACTCACTTAACTCAGCAGGGAGGAAAGGATAAGAGGGGGAGAATCTTGCCCATTTCAGTAGACCCTGGCAAAAGCAAACTACTGCAGCCTCTCCTACTTTGTGTGTGTTTTTGTCATTAGTAATGTTTGCCATCATGACCACATACTGATATTGCTTGGCCACACGTGTCCCAGTTCTCCCACCTGTGAAATGTTGGAGAGTATGACAGTAAGCCATTCAATGAAAAACAGCCACCACCACATTTAACAGATAAAGGCACACAAACACTCTGTTCAAGACAGTGCTCTCACCCTGAGATTCTTTCTCCTCATACTGAGGACTGGAGAAGTGGGGCCAGGGCCAAGAGCTGGGATTCTGCTTGTATCAACCTTCCCTCAGGACCACCTTAAGCAAACATGAGCAGACCCAGGTCTCTGACACTGTCACTCCTCTTCTCTTCTGTGATTTTTAACATCTTTATCATCTTTGCATGATGAAAAAGCCTGACCCAGTGTTTATTTTGCTACATAGCCAACACAGCTACCCCAAATACATTTTTTAGCTCTAACTGGATACATTACCTTCATGTGTCCCTTACTACCCAGTGGGACACTGTTTGCTGCATTTTTTTAAAAAAAGTGTCTCCATGTCATTTCTGACTTATGGCAACCTTGAGCTTTTCTTAGCCAGATTTGTTCAGAGTGGGTTTGCCAGTGCCTTCCTCTGAGGCTGAGAAAATGTGACCAGCCCAATGACATCCCATGGGTTTCCATGCCTGAGCGAGGATTTGAACTCTGTTTTCCAGATTCATATTCCAGCGCACAAACCACTGCACCATGCTGGCTCTCGGTTTTCTGCATAAAGTAAAAATGGAGAGGAGCTGAAGAGGGGATGGATCTTGGTGGACAGACATTTGGCCTGCGGAGGATCAATACAGCTCCTGGGGCTCCCCATTAATGCTTTGGAGCAGGATGGGAAGCGTACACATGTGGTTGGACTGCTTCTCCCATCATTCCTCACTATGAGCTATGCTGGCTAGGGCTGATGGGACTTGCAATACAACAAGCAGTGGAGGGCTTGGCGGCTACTGCCACTCTAAAAATTCTTTTTTCAGTAGAAACTGAAGCTCATAGTTTCAGCGTCTTTGCAAGAAAGTAAAGCTGTAGGTGTTCTTAATTTCCCGTTGCCTTGTACCAATTTTCACTTATGGTAGAGGTGGGCACCTACGTGGGGCAGATTACTCCCCAGTCCACTCAAACACACAGACACACACCACTATCCCAAAATACCTCTGTTTTTCCTCTCAAAACAGTGACGGGAAATGACACTGTGTCATTATTTTGAGAGGAACTCTGAAGAAAAAATGAGGTGTGGGATGCAATCTGGGATGTCTTCGCACATTTCCGTAGGCTTGAGGGGCATTCTGTGTGACTGGGGTGCAAAAATCATCCCCGAGATTTACAAAACATTGAGGAGCATTGGAAGACTGGCAAAGGGCCCCAACGGCCACAAAAATAGGATACAGAGGCCATATGGGCTTGCAGAAAACAACACCCCCCCAACTGACTTATGGGAAGGTTGATTTTGCGCTGAATAGCTTTTAAAGTAGATTAAAACAAACACATTTCAAGACATTCCTGTTGCATTTGGGGAAAGAATTGCATATCTCTCCGACCACCAATTTAATGCCTCTAATTTTCCATGGCCTGCAGCCAACGGCTCTACAGGGCTAATGGGCAATAAAACAGCTACCTGATTTCAGATGAGACAAGTTCCAAATGCTGTTGCCATTGTACTTTACTCTGAACCTCGATTAACTTTCTTGCGCAGACAAGTCCATTAAACGCTTTTAGAGATTCATTCTGGGAGCCAGGTTGGAGAAAGCAAGTATAGCTGAGATCCTTACCGATCTTTTAATGCCAGTCAAGTTGAAGGCAGACAAGTTGAAGAAGACAGAAGATATTTTGCATATCACAGGAATGTTGGAGGAGTCAAAGGACAGAGGATACCATTTAAGCAGGACTGAGGATGGACCATAATATTGATCTGTTTACTTGGGATTTTGGATGTACTGTTGTTGTTGTGTGCCTTCAAATCATTACCAACCTTAGGCAACCCTTAGGTGAACCTATCACAGAGGTATCTTGGTAAGTTCCTTCAAAGGAGGTCTGCCATTGCCTTCCTCTGAGGCCAAGAAAGTGTGACTTGCCCAAGGTCACTCAGTGGGTTTCTATGAACCAGTGGGGATTCGAACCCTGGCCTCCAGTGTCATATACCATACTGGCTCTCTAGACATCATAAAATTTAGAGTGCCTCTCTCTTAAGTCCTTCTTTTAAAGAAATTGGGGGAATTATTTTTGGACTACAATCCCCAGAATCCCCAAGAGTTCAGAGATTCCAAATTTGACAGGCATAATTTTCTTCCATTCTCATTTTTCTTTGAGGTATTTCCATCTGCTCTGTTTGGCGCAGGCTCCCATCTGTACTATAATTTATCATTTCTCTCTGTCTGCTTGTCTGCCATGCTATACAAACCCACATACTTAATCACAGAATAACAGGCTTAGTACGTTATCTCATGGGATCAAAATGAAGAGGGCAGGAAAGTTTTAAATCCAATCCATGAATGACTTTGGTGCCATGCAGACAACTTAAATGTTGGCCAAGATCCCAAATATTTCTGTTCAAGATCAGGACTGATCAGCAGACACTGGCTTTTCCCTTGGGAAATTGCTAGTTTGGGTCCATTTCACAGGGAAACAAATTCCATACAAAATGGGCCCAAACCAGAAATCAGATAGAACACTATGAATGGGGGTGCATTTATAGAAATTATGCAGTTTGACACCCTTTAAGTGCTGTAGCGCCATCCTATGAAATCTCTAGTTTTACAAGCCTTCTCTGCCACAGAGTGCTGGTGTCACACAAAACTACAACTTCCAAAATTCTGTAGGATGGAGCCATGGCATACAGACTGGGTCAAGGAAGGGGAAGCTGGAAGCTCAGGGATGGGTGCGCGAGAGAACAGCTTTATAGAGGTCTGGGAAATTTACCTTTAAAAAGTGATTTGCAAGTGCTGTTAGTAAAAAAGGATTGTTAGTGCTACTAGCAACAAAATTTTTAAAAGTATTTCCAACTTCCTTTTTATTCACTCAGTATGCATTCCTTAATCACAGTATTGTTGTTGTTGTTATTGTTATTGTTATTATTATTATTTATCTTCTTCTTTTCTTCCTCTTCTCCTAAAGATGGGCACAAAACAGCTTCCACTTTTTAAAAAAAAACAGTACAAAATTGGGCATTAAAATGAAATTAAACTAGCACTTCAACTTGAGGGATTACACTGGTCTCTTGAAGCATCTCAAGTGAGATCAGCTGCCTCTGCGCAACCATTTCTAGGAATTGTGGATGAAGGGTATTTTTGGAATTCATGTTCTGCTTGTGGGCTTCCAGAAGACCTTCAGGTGGCCATTCTGAGGATCAGGACATTGGACTAGGTCAAGGTGGGTAAAGTATGGCTTGTGAGCTGCATGTGGCCCATAAAGATCACTTCTGTAATCCAAGGAGCTTCTCAGGAGCATCACGCCAAGATTCATTGATTGATTGATTGATTGATTGAGTGATTGCAAACATTTTTGAGCTTTCCACTCACAGGGATTTCCAGGTGCAGCAGTGCATAGAGATTGGTGACACTGGTGTCTGCACACCTTCAAGTCACCTGTTGACTTATTACAAACCCAGGCCACGAGTTTCATATGGTTTTCTTAGGCAAGGAATACTCAGAGTTAGTTTTGCCAGTTCCTTACTCAGAAAGTAGCCTATGGCATGTGGTATTCGTTGGTGATGTACACAAGCATAATTCCATCTTATGCGTGTGTATGCATTTTTGGGTTTGTTGCAAAGGTTGCTATGTCCTTCCTCCATCTGCAGTGACTAAAGCTCCCCTCTGACTCCCTCTGTCACTACCATAGTTTCCCCCAATAGTCATTCTGTTGTTGGTGGCAAGTGGAGGAATTGGAGCAGCATCTGGCAATCTTGCTATTGGAATTGGCAAGGCATTCCTTCCCATAGCTAGACATAAATCATCCATTGAGACCTCCAGCAGACCCTAGCTGATCTTGCCAGAAGATATCCTCAGTCTGGATGTGGTGGTGCAAACACAGCCAGATATTTTCTCCACTCTACTTCCCCAATCCCTCGCTCTCCAGCATGAACTGGCCAGTGGAATGGGGCTATCAAAGCAAGATAGTGAGTCCTTGGCTGGTGACAGGTGAGCTATAGTGGAATTTCGTATGTTATTTGCAACTATGTAGGATTCCAGCCAAAATTTCACTCAACAGAAGAGGGAGCCAAGCCACTCCCCAGTGGCTGTATTATGATTAGGCATATTCTTTGGACACACTTTTGACTGATCTGGTATCTTTGGTGTGTGTATGTGGATACTTGCCTTTAAGTCATCAGTTGACTTGTGGCAACCTCATGAATTTCATAGGGTTTTCTTAGGCAAGGAATCTTCAGAAGTAATTTTGCCAGTTCCTTCCTCTGAAATATAGCCTACAGCACCTGGTATTCACTGGTGGTCTCCTGTCTAAGTACCAACCAGAGCTGATCTTACTTAGCTTCCAAGATCAGACGAGATCCAGTGCCTTTAGAGTTTTTCGGCCGGTATCTTTGGTACAGGTGTGGAAACGGGCCAGGTTCTCTGTGTTCCTTTGCTATTGGAAAATGTGTGGGATCGTTCAAGGGTGAACCACAAAAGGAACAAGGTTTCCAAAAGAAGGAGAAACTGTGAACAAGGCAGAATATCTCTGAGACAGGAGCACAGCATGTTCTGGAGATGCCAGCGTCCCTTGGCTGCTTGCCTGGCGATATTCCGGAGTCGCCTGCTCCTAGCAACCAGTCTCCCGAAGCACACCCTGTGTGTGAGTGTGTGCGCGTTCTGTGTCTGCATGAAATGTATCACTATGTATGCGGTGATGTCACAGTTGCCACGGTAACTATCAGCTGGAGCAACTATTACATTTTTTGGCTGCTAAGGAACTGAGCAGGCCCAGACAGAAATATTTTCTCCAAGACAGAAAGAGAGAGATTGTTATGCGGTTCACATCCATGCACCGGGAGGTGCACGCCGCAGTGCCTTTCGCTGATGGGGACATTCTTCAAGGAGCGCATGGGGGACTGCCGCAGACGCACATCAGACAGATGTCTCAGCTGCAGTTCCAAGGCAATGTGGCCCTTTGCATGCCCTTACTTTCAAGAGACCCGTATCACAGTTACTTGAGCATAGTGGCTCCTTGCATGTTGCTCCAGCATTCTTACCTTCAGTTCAACACTTGGGGTGAAGGAGAGTTTTTATGGACACATTTGGGCATTGGGAGATCATTTGTTCATTTATTTAGGCTCAAATCCAGTTGGCGCACAATGCTGTAGTAGGTAGCAGCAGGAGAAGGAGAAACACTACTGGTGGGCACCATGGCTGTGAAGAAAGCAATGCACTAAGAACCTTATTGTATTACAAACAAACCTAGTCATGCTCCAAATAGAAGACGTTTTGGAATTCCTTCTGGACAGAATGTTAAAATGTAGGAATATCCTGGAAAAGGATGGCATCTGGACACTCTGCCAATGTTGAGTCCACATATAGGTCAACCCATTGGTTTAATGGGTCGGCTGTAGTTGAGACTAACAAAAGGACAGAAGCCAAAATCTGCCAATTCTGAGCGGCCAATTTCTTCCAGTCATAAAAGTGTCAGAGAGGGTTGTAAAAGTGTCATAAAACTGTCCCTTTTGCCAAGCTGGAAATTTTTGTTTAGCAAAAGGAACACTTTTACCATCCTCTCCCATGTTTTTACAACTGGAAGAAAACAAAAGCGCTCCAACATCATGCGGAGAGAGAAAGAGAAATATGCTTCTCTCCATTTGCTTGCTTGGAGCTTATCACACAAAGGAGATCAGTAGTTTATCCCGTGAATATCCCGGAAAAATTGCATAATTACATGAAACGATTTCACGCAGTGTTGCACAAAACCTACCATTAAAGTGGTCACAAAGAAACATTAACATTTATCTTTTTACTTTTGAAATTTCAGCGACAATGCATTTTCGATATCACTTTATTTGAGCAATTGTGTATGATAATCATTTGCGCAATTACCTGTCATTTTTGCTTTATATGCGGGATGCTTTAAACATGACTTAATCTCTCTTTGATGCCAAAATTAGCCACAATGTGATAAACCATTATGAAGCATGAATTTACATTTATATGAGTGTTTTTAGCTTTTGTTTTGTAACGTCCTACATTTTTAAAAATGTCTTACGTTTCATGGTGCCTTGTCCTCCTTTGTGGCTATGACATTTGTGGGGCTGTTGTCCTGAGGTCAGAGATGGAATGCCCAGAAAGACCGAGGTGTTCTGCAACAGGTTTTTGAGGATTTCCATTCCTAATATCTGATTTATATCCATTTATCCTCTGGCACAGAGACTGGCCTGTTTGCTCAATGTAGATGCTAAAGAGCATTGTTGACAGAGAATGGCATATATTATGTTAGCGTAGTGATTCCCAAACTTTGCTCCTCCAGATGTTTTGGACTTCAGCTCCCAGAATTCCTGGCAGCAGATCAAGCTGGCTCAGATTTCTGGGAGTTGAAGTCCAAAACACCTGGAAGGCCAAAGTTTGGAAACCACTGCATTAGAGGATGAGTAAGTGAAAGTCCCTCTAATATTGTGGGTTACAGGATTAGGTCCTGTGACGACATTTCCTGAGTAGATGCATGGGCAGAGTTGTATCTGAGTTTGTGGCAAAATCTTGTATGCATCTCCCCATCTGTGTTATGTCCTGTAAGTAAGTAACTGTTTGAGAGTGGGAGGCTGTCTGTAGGAGTTGTGGACTTAGTAAACCACAAGTTAAACATGAGTCAACAGTGTGATGCAGCGACCATTAAAACCAATGCAATTCTGGACTACATCAACAGGAGCACAGCGTCCAGAGTGAGAAAAGTAGTAGTGGCACTCTATTTTGCTTTTGTGAGACCTTACCTGGAATATTGTGTTCAGTTCTGGGAATCGCTGTTCAAGGAGGACAGTGACAGGCTGCAATGTTTTCAGAGAAGGGTGACCAAGGATTCTTTCAAATAGGCAAAAAGGACAGGAGCATAACCCATGAATGAAAAGTGGCTGGAAAACTCCTCTTTATTCATGGGATAATAGCTGGATTATCTCGAGCGACATCGTGACATCTTTGCCAACGCGGTGACACTGACAGGAGCATCGCACTATGCTCCCATCCTTTTCGAAAAGTACCAAGAGATCATAGTCTTGAAACCACCATATGAGGAAGGACTTCAGGAGCGGGGTAGTTAGCCTCAAAGAAGAGAAGACTACAGGGACATGATAGCCACTTTAAATATGGAAGGGGTGTCTGTAGAGATGGAACAAGCCTAGTTTTTTTGTGGGCTTTTCGGGCTGTGGCCATGTTCTATAAGAGTTTATCCTGACATTGCCAGCATCTGTGGCTGGTATCTTATGAAATGCAGCCACAGATGCTGGCAAATGTCAGGAATAAACTCTTAAAACATGGCCAATAGCCCGAAAAACCTACAAAAACTATGGATGCCAGCCATGAGCCTTCGACTTCACATTGGAACAAGCTTGCTTCCTGCTGCTCCAGAAATAGAATAGAACCAATGGATAAAAATACAAGAAAGAAAATCCACTGAAACATTGGAAGAATTCTTACTCTTATTTGCTTTGGAAGGGACTGCCTCAACCCTATCACACAGGAGACTGGAACAAATCCCAGAGCCAGTTCGAATTGAAGGGGAAGCAGAATCAATCAAATCCAAGGCAATTCACATGATGAATTTCACACGTGAAGACGAAATGGTGGTGATTCCTGAGTCAAAGTGGAGTGAGTGCACATTGTAATCCCACCCAGTACATACCATGTGGATTCAACGATTCGAATTGGGGACCCTTGCACATGCTCAGTGGGGGTCTGAACGCATCGTGAAAATTTGCACTTCCGGGGTGAAGAAGAAGGGGGCCACTTCCTGGTTCCATTTTCATGTGAATGCTAGTCTCACGTGAATAACAGCTCACCTTTCTTCCTCTCTTCTATTTTCCCATCCCTGGCAGCCAAGTCCAAATGGGTCCTCCGTGTCAGAGCCCCATCCATTTCAGCCATATCTACATCTATCTCCTGTCATTCCTCTGGTGTCTCTCCTCTGAATGCCTGTTTGGAGTCGGTAATGGGCTGGATGAGGGAAAACAAACTCAGCCGAATCCAGAGAAAACGGAAAGTACTTGTGATAGGTGCCCCGGCCCGGGGAAGAAAATTATCCACCTGTCCTGAATGGGGTCACACTTCCCCTGAAGATGAAGTTCGCACTTTAGGAGTACTTCTGGACTCGTCTCTACAGTTGACATCTCAAGTGGATGCGACAGTCAGAAGTGCTTACTATCAACTTCGGTTGATACGCCAACTGCACCCACCTGTGCCAAAGGGACCTATGAAACCGTGGACATGCTCTGGTAAACTCTCGTTTGGATTTCTGTAATGCGCTCTAGATGGACTCCCTTGTACCAAGCCAGAAACTCCCGTTAGTACAAAATATGGCAGCCAGACTGGTCACTGGTGCATCTAGGTTTGACCATATAACACCCATGCTAAAAGCCCTTCACTGGCTGCCTTTTTGTTTCCGGGCACAATACAAGGTGTTGGTTATTACCTATAAAGCCCTACATGGCTTGGGTCCAAGTTACTTGAGGGACCACATCTCCCCCTATGAGCCGCCCCGCACACTCAGAGCATCCGGTAAGAACTTATTGGAAATGCCATCTACCAAATATGTTTCCTCATCCCAGAAGGCCTTTTCGATCGTGGCCCCACGGATCTGGAATAGTCTTCCTGAGGAGCCCCGGCTCACGACCCCCTTGGAAACATTTTAAAAGAGACTCAAAACTGTTTTATTTTGCCAAGCTTTCCCCCCTGAAGAGTGAAGATTGATATGCTTATTGACAACGATATTCTGCCTTGCCCCTGGATATGGATGTTTGATGGATTGCTGTATTGATTGATGGAATATTGATGTAACTATTTTTATGCTTTTGTAAGAGAGTTATATATATTGATTTTAATTAGTCTGTAACCCCGCTTCGATCCACTGGGAGAGGCGGGGAAACATAAATAAATTTTATTATCATTATCATTATTATTCTCCTCCTCTATTTCAGCTACATCTACATCTATCTTCCTGTCATTCTCCTCATTTCAGCTACATCTACATCTATCATTCTGTCATTCTCCTCATCCATTTCAACCACATCTACATCTATCCTCCTGTTTTGGGTTTTTTTTTAATACTGTTTTTGTATTTACTGTTTGGATCTATTTTATATTGTGACAGCTTTTAGCTTTTATCAATAAACTTCTATTCATTCATTTATATTCATATTCTTCCTGTCATTCTCCTCATCCATTTCAGCCACATCTGCATCTATCCTCTGTCTCAGAGCCTCCATCCATGAATAATTATTATTATTATTATTATTATTATTATTATTATTATTATTATTATTAT
>NC_056527.1:7792184-7865819 GCF_019175285.1 Sceloporus undulatus | reverse complement strand
TATTATTATTATATTTCTTTCACTGCAAAATAATCAGTATAGAAGCTGCAGGTTAACTTGGAAGTAAATCCTTTGGATCTGAAGGAGACCCATTTAGGAGGATTGCAGAAATGATCCGGTTTCCCTTATTCTCCATGCTCCCTAAAATACCAGCTCCCTGAATCCAATCCACTCTCCTTCACTTTGTAACTGTTGCCTTCTCTTAAATTGCATCCGCACTGGGGAAATAATCTGGTTTGACTCCACTTTAACTGTCCTGGCTCAGTGCTATGGAATTCTGGGAACTGTCGTGTCATGAGACATTGAGCCTTCTCTGCCAGAGAGCTTGGTGCCTCAGCAAACTAATAACTTATTATTATTATTATAAAATTATTATTATTATTATTATTATTATTATTATTATTATTTTAAAAAACAATTGTTTTGCTTTTTTATTATAATTATTATAATTATTCTCCATGCTCCCTAAAATACTACCTCCCTGAATCCAATCCACTCTCCTTCCCTTTGTAACAGTTGCCTTCTCTTAGGTTGCATCCGCACTGGGAAATAATCCGGTTTGACTCCACTTTCACTGTCTTGGCTCAGTGCTATGGAATTCTGGGAGTTGGACTTTGTTATAGGGTCCTTGGCTCGAGGCTATGAAATTCTGGGAGTTGGAGTTTGTTGCTCCCCCCAGCCCTCCGATGGCCCCCTCCGTTGTTCCCATCTCTCACCTCTCACTGTTGAGGGTGCTTTGATTGTGTATTCCTGCATGACAGAGGGTTGAACTAGAGCACTAGATGGCCTTTGGGATCCCTTCAGCTCTTAAGGTTTTATGATTCTATGATCACCTCCAAAAAAGAATTCTGTCCCAAATCCAATTTTCCTTGAATTTTCACCATTTCAGTAATCTAAAATTTCAGTTGAACATTTAGAAATAAAATTGAGACATCCAAAGAAAAGGGGCAGGGGTGTTACCAAGGGAATGCAAAGGCAGTAAATATAGGAGTGCTAGGTGTGAACAAGTTTTCAGTGTCTCATTGCAATGCTAGAAATTTGTGGACTGAAGGAAAATTCCATTGGGGAACGGAATTCCTTTCTGGAGGGGGCAATGCCCTCATTCCATCCCCATAGCTGGGCAGAAAACTACAGAAATTCTTCATTTTGAATCCCAGGATGATATAGGTAAAGATTTTTAAATCCTTAAACAAAACTGTTGACACATTTGGATCACACAATCCTAAAAACACACACTGAGCAAAAAGATTAGATTTGGCCAACTTCAGAGGGTTTTTCTTCTTCTTTTTTCCTCCCTGAAAAATGCTGAAGAAGAGAGAGAAAGAGTGCTTATGACCTTTCCAGCTCCACGCAGAGAACAGATCTGGAGATAACTCTGAGAAGTTGTCTCTAATCTACACAACGGTTTTTGTGTGTGTTTTACATAGTGCTGATGTGTGTGCGAGAGAGAAATAAAAGGCATTTCTATTTCCTCTGAGACAGTCCTGATAAGAAACTAGGAGGGGGGCAGCAGAGAGGCCAGTTGGATAAGAATCAGTGGTTGTTTGCTGCAATGCTGTTGGAATTCAGCCAAACATGCATTGAAAAGTTCAGTCCCCCAACTTCTCCCTTGGGGCCTTTGCACACTACACAATTATAGCACAATGGGGATTCCACTTTAACAGCCATGGCTACATCCTATGGAACCCTGAGCTTTGCAGTGTAGGGAGGCACTAGACCTCTCCAGCGGTGATTCTAATTTGTTGTTGTGTGCCTTCCAGTTGTTGCTGACTTATGGTGACCCTAAGGCAAATATATTATGGGGTTTTCTTGGCATGATTTGTTCAGAGGGGGTTCACCTTTGCCTTCCTCTGAGGCTGAGAGAGTGTGACTTACCCAAGCTCGCCCAGTGTAGACTCAAGTTGATTGATGCAAACTCAGGTCACTGCAGTGACTCGACATGGACTCAACTTGGCAACAAATTATGCACTGACTCGACTCGACTCATGACTTGTGTCTTTTTAGTGACCAACTTGCTGGCCTATCTTCATCCAGAAACATGTTAGGCAATGGACTCAAGGCAGGGATTGAGGCCTAGTCAGCACTGTGTCCCTGCTGCACATTGAAGAAGCTTTCTAAAGCTTTTTGCCTCCAGCCCACTGCCAAAAGTGTTTGCTCTTCCCTTCCGAAAAATGCACCCTGTGCTATGATGGTGAGTTTTGCCTGCTGCTCCTAGGAAAAGCTTTTGAAGGCTCCTCTGAAGACACTTGCCAAGTAAACCCAAGGATAGGTTCACCTTAGCATCACCATTAGTCAGAAATAACTTGAAGGCACATGACACACACACACACACACACACACACACACACACACACACTTCACATGGGCCTGAACCCTCTTGTTAGTCCCAACTAGAGAAGAATTATGATTTACTATTCAACAACTGACTTAATAAATCTGACGTGGTTGGGACAAACCAACAGTTGATCATAACTGGATGGAGTTAACTGTTCATCTGTGCCTTTCGTGCATCACTTGAGTCACTAGGATTGCAGAAACAGATTGCAAATAGTGGTAGGAGGGAACCATGGGGAAGAGTGATCAAAGGATGCATGTGTGTGTCCGTGTGTATGAAATACACTTTCTGGAGGCACAGGAGCATTACTTAAGTTGTCAGGGAGAGTTATATCACCTACCCCATTTAACTTGATTTGTTAAGGCACTTACTTTAAGAAAGGAAAAAGATTAATGCTGCCAGCTCACCATCCCTCCCTTTTTTATTTCTTTCATATTTTATGCATTCTAATAAATTGCTTGACTGTTAAGTCTGTTGTCTTCAGGGAGGCCCAAAAATTATTAGACCATAGAAGGGTTGCTGTGGCAAAGCCAGAGATCCATCTTGCCTGAGGTTGTGTGCCCACCTTCTTTCATTCCACTCATCCTGTCCAAGGTTAGCAATGCCACCTCATGCCCTGGTCAGCAACGGTTTGCCTGAAAGCCACTTTGGTGGGAGACAGTGGGAACTGGTGGGTTCAATGTCAAAGGGGCAGTGAATCCACATTGGGTTTTCAGTATGAGCTTGGAAGGAAGCTAGCCGAGGTGTTGAACTGATTGTGGGGATGGAGTTCAGCATTTTGGAGAACTCCCAGGACAGACTAAGGCTACATCTGCATTACAGAAATAATGCTGCTTGACACTGGTTTAACTGCTATAGCCCAATGCTATGAAATTTTAGTTGTGTGAACTATTTTGCTGTCAGAGAGCTCTGATGCCACAATGTACTACATCTGATTCTTCTATGGTGGCTGCACTTGGCTTTTACAGCTGCCTACCCACACTGAGGAATGTAGCATTTTATTTCTAACAAAAATCACATTATTGACCTGCCTTTATATACCTCTGTTGGTGCACAAAGCAACATGCCACAGCCCACTTGGGGGAAATGGGGAGGATGTTCCATGGATATAATTTTTGTGGCACAGGGGAGGAACACCACTAAAAGAGGGCAAAATGGAAATAGCTTCTTGCTTCTTTATATGATGCTATGACACATATAGATCTAATGTGATATAGTGGTTTGAGTATTGGATTAAGAGCCTTATCACATGAAAAAAGAAAGCTGAAACAGAACAGGAGAGTAGCAGCAGCTTTCCCTGTGCTTCTCTGCATTCATCATAGTACTTCTGTTCTTTTCCTGAGGGAGATGGTTGTAAAAGTGTATCTTTTGTCATACTGGAAAAATCTGTTTGACAAAAGGCACACTTTTATGACCATCACTCTTGAGAAGAGAAGGGAAATGCTATGATGTCATATGGAGAGGCATGGAGAAAGCTGCTACTCTCCCATTCCGTTTTGGCTTTCTTTTCTCATGCAATAAGTCTCAAAAACTCTGGAGATCAGAGTTTGAATTCCAACTTGGCCATGCAAACCCTTGGCCATGCAAACCCTTGGCCAAGTCATACTCTCTCCTCCTCAGAGGAGGGCACTGGCAAACTCCCTCTGAACAGACCTTGCCAAGAAGACCCTATGATAGGGTCACTCTAAGTTGGAAACAACCTGACGGCACAGAACAATAAACATATAGGCCACTTCGACATGGCCCACAGTATGTGCCCAAATTTTTGCCACAACGAATCTCCCCTTTCATGCCAGTGTTGCCACAATTGCACTGATAAAATTGGTGCCCAAGGAGAGCCCTACTGGTGTGCCATCATCTCTTGTACAATTGCACTCCCAACAAGTTGCCAAACAGCCATGGCCTCTATTCTATTAAAAGCTCTGATTGTTCTCTCCCATAACCTGATTCTGTAGTAGCTATGAAGTCCTGCTCCTACTGAGCCCTGTCTCCTCAAAATTGCCCAAATCCAAACTACAGCTAGGCCCAATTAAGCAGAATGAGTGTGTATATTGTGAAAGGGACAAAGATGAGGCAAAAGAGCTATCTTTTAGCACCAGTAAACCTCTTTTGCAACAGCTGGCTGAGCCCTTTGAACCAAAGCCAGCCACCGACTGTGTTGCATTATTGGATTCTTTTCTCCTCTTTGTCTCCAGTGGCGGAGAAAAGTAGATCCCATCGTTGAAGCAGCTTGGCTGTCATTACGGTTATTTTTCTACAGCAGGAATGCTCTCCCCCCACCTTGTGCCCGCCCACCATTTTTGTTTTGGTATTGATGTTGTTCCTATGAGTGGTTTGTACAATTCATCCACAATAAAAGGCACCATCTATGGGAATGCAAGAGCACTTTGTGCACCAGAGTGACCCAGAAGAACAGCCTTTGCTTGTTTATGATGTTGCCACACAAAAACGTGATGCTATTTGATTTGATAAATAATGGCCACCCAAACAGAAAAGTAGAATCAGACTACCTAGAACGGAATCAGTTTTTCAGGTCATTGGTGGACACTTCTGAAATTCACAGCACATAGACCAGGGTGGGGAAAGTGTGATCTGTCGACCATGTGCAACCTCAGTGCCCACGTTTTATGGCACCTGATGTTCCTCGTGCAGCAGAGACTTAGGGTAAAAATAGGCTCCAGTTCCCAGTGCAGCCCCCCCCCCCCATCTCCTTAAACTTCCAGCCCTTGTTCACATTTTCATTTCTCCAGTAAATGGTTTAAGAGTTCGTGGTTCAGAAATATCTAAAATTAGATTCTAACTAGGTATATACAGACAATGGGAAGTGCCCTAATGTAATACAGGCTGATGCTCCTTTATCCAGAATTCCAAAATCCAAAAAATTCCAAAACCCAGTTTTCCCCCAAGGATGGCTAAGATATGATATATCCACATGGCAGAATTAAAGTAGGTTGACACCACTTATAACTGTCATGGCTCCATCTTGTGGAATCCTGGGATTTTTAATTTGGTGAGGTATTCAGCCTGATCTGTCAGAGAGCTTTGGTGTCTTACCAAACTACAAATCCTAGGATTCTGTAGGATAGAGGCATGACGGTGCTGTCAAACTCCTTTAATTCTGCAGTGTGGACACACTCATATTTGCTTTCTGATGGTGCAATGTACACAAACTTTGTTTCAAGCACACACTTCTTAAAATATAGTATAAAATTCAGACCATGTGTGTGAGATGTATCTGAATCAGAAATTAATTTTGTATTTGACTTTGGTCCCATCTCTAAAATGTCTCATTATGTACATATATTCAAATACAAGTATTCCGTATAAAAATAATTAAATAAATAAATCCAAAATTCAAAACAGTCCTGGTCCCAAGCATTTCAGATAAGGGAGACTCAACCTGTAATTATTTCATGCTGTGCTATATTATGTATCGTTATAGTATGTCTTCATGTGTTGTGCTCTTACGATTTTATTTAGCCTGCTAAAGAAGGCCTGCAGGGCAAGCATGGTATAATGGTTGAGCATTGAACTAGGACACTGGGAAACCAGGATTCGAATCTTGGCTTGGCCATGGAAACCCACTTGGTGACGTTGGGCAACTTACATGTTCACAGCTTCAGAGGATGGCTATGGCAAACCTCCTCTGAACAAATCTTACCAAGAAAATCCACAGAAGTGGTCTCTGTGGGCTGTGTGTGGCCCCCAGGTTGGATTTTACACACCGCTGGCCTATAGCACAAGAAGGGGGAACTGACAGCAGAACAAGGAACAAGTTGTGCACAGAGCTTGGAAAAAGTTAGATGGTTGGACTACAACTCCCAGAATCCCCTAGTCATCATGCCTGGGAGTTTCAGACTGGGGGAGAGTTTTGTGTGAGGGGGGCATTCTAATAAAATAAACAGGCAAATGGACTCCTCTTCTGGGGGGGGGTATACAGTGGTCCCTCCACATTCTCTGGGGTTAGGGGCAAAGGACCCCCATGAATGTGGAAAAACTGCAAATAACAAAACACAACAGCATTCCTCTCTAGGAATCTCCAGGCCCTCCAGTGCAACTCTGTGGTCAACATCTGCCAGATGTTGATCATAGAATCATGCTGGAGGACCTGCCCAGAGAAGTGTTTCCTCTAGAAACTTTCCGTTTTCCAGGACAACTCTATAGCCAACTTCTAGCAGAATTGCATTGGAGGACTCAGAGATTCCTAGAGAGGACATATTAATCGAAACCGCAAACAATCAAATCCGCAAAAGTCAAAGCTGCCAATGTGGAGAACCAACTGTACTGATATGGTGCAGGCCAATGAATCGATCAATTCAAACAATTTTGCCAAAACAATATGGAGAGACATTTACAGAACATGAGAAGAGAACGGTACTCTAGGAATGGTCATCTAAAAAAGTAACTTCCCCAAATTCTAGGTAGAGAGGAGGTTGGAGGCCAGTGGTAAGGTCTCATGCAGAGGCTGGAAAAGTTCCTTTTTTGGTCCTTCACTCCCCTAAGGTTAGGAGGAGTGGAGGACCAAAAAAGGAACTTTTCTGAGCTTTATGTGCTGAGTGCATTTCTTCTCCAGTTTTCAGCCAGGCTTTGGGTACCATGCTATTTTCTTTCCCATCCATTGCAAAAGTTCCCTGCTGCGCCAGTGGAATGTCACCAGCTGATTCTCAAAGGGGTGCTTTCCAGACTTAAGTGGTGTACACAACAGCAAACAGCGTGATTCATTCACAAGAGCTGAAAGCACCCGAAGGGCCCGCCATTCATCTGAAATGTCACCTCTCATTCCTTTGCAAACATCCATTACAAAAGGACTCCGCTTCCCTTCCAGGTGATCTATTCATCATTATACAGACCTGTGCTCACATTCATTCCAGCAGGAAAGTCAACACAGCTGGAGAGAGGCGCCTATTTTTAAAGGATGCTGCAGCTGTTAACCCAGGTTGCTGCCACACTGCAGAAATAAAGCAGTTTGACACTATTTCAATGTCTGTGGCTCAATGCTGTGCAGTTCTGTGATTTGTAGTTTTGTGAAACATTTGGCCTCTCCGTCAAAGAGTGCTGGTGCCCCAACAAACTACAGATTCCAGAATTCCACAGTATTGGGCCACGGACATTAAAGTGGTGTCAAACTGATTTGTTTCTACAATGTGGTAGCAGCCCACCAAGTGTGGTGTAGTGGGAGACCATTGTTTGAATCCCCACTCAGAGAGTCTAAGAAGCTCTGGTTGAAGAGGAATAGCCACCTATTGAGGCCATCGAACAAAAAATCCCAAGTCCCGCTTTCTCAGCTTCAGAGGCGAGGCAATGACAAACCCTCTATGAACAAACCTTGCCAAGAAAATCCTGTGATAAGAGTTTCCTTAGAATTGCCCTAAGTTGGAAAGGACTTGAAGACACACAACAAGCAAAAAACAGCTGGTGAAATCGAGGCAAGAAGCTCAGAGTCAGTCTGTCAACTTTGTTGTCATTGTTGTGTGATTTCCACCTAAATGCTAAAGTGAGCCTATCACAGGGTTTTCTTGGCAAGATTTCCTCATTGCCATTGCCTTCTTCTTAGGCTGAAAGAAAGTAACTTGCCCAGTGTGGATTTGAACACTGGACTGCTAAAGTCCTAAACTCAATCCACTACACCACATTGTCTGCAAACTACTGCTTATCAAATTTGCAAATGGCACCATGTTGGCAAGGGCAGTTAACACCCCAGAGGGCAGGATCAGAATTCAAAAGTACCTTAACAGGTTGGAGGGTTAGATCCAAGGTATTGCACAGGAAGGTATTTGTACAATGTGAATTCATGTGAAACCACACTCAAGGCACACAGTGCATTCATGCATAATGTATATTTCTGCACAACAGCCGCATATGCAAAACTCCGCATCTGCATCCAAAAAGATTTTGCAAGCATGCAAAATTATGACCTGGAGACATGAGCCAATTTATGCCTGTGCATGCCACCAACAGGATGGCATAAAACAAAGTGAGCTTTCCATTCTTCAGGTTAGACCTTATTAATATTAGCACTGAACTCATTTATTGATTCTTCATTGCGGTTCAATTACCAATATGGCTTTTGCATTATTTTTAATTGGAGCAATACCCCACAAAAGCAAATTTGGTGCTTGTCAGATATGATAGGTTACCAGCTCATCAGAAACAACCTTTTGGTGACTGAGTGGGAACAATTTCTCCCAATATTTTTTTTTTTTTTTTTAAGAAATCTCTTTTCTGCTCAAGAATGAGAAATCGTTGAAGGCCAAACAGCCACAAAGAGCCAGATCTATCCACTTATTAATCAAGGGCTGCATTTTTTTCTTGTTCAAAGGCTGGGCAAATGACGGTTACACTTAATTGCAACAGAAATATATCCACCGGCATTCTCTGATTTATCATCACAGGTGAAAAGAACCAGAATTTGCATTACAGATTAATTTTGCTTCATTTTTTAACAGTATGTAGATTCAAGGACACATTAAAGCCACTGCTCTCTGAACCTTTTGAAACAGTGGGAAGCCTGTTTTATTTTATTGTACATTACGTGAAGGTGCGTCGGACTTTAAAAAACAACGACAATACAACCACAAGGTCACCTTTAGAGAAATAATGAAACCTTCCCATTCTGACTGCTTCCCTGATGCTATTTCCTTTTCTGCAAATATCAGAACAGTATCTTTTGGACATCTCAGTGTCTGATTTTTCTGATATCCAGATCTGGCACTGTAGTGGAGCCAGGACCCATAGGGTCAAAACCTTGGGACTTTTTCATTAGTTTGAACGATGATATCATCTGTCTACTCTCTTTTAGGATTTCCTTTTTCCTCTGCATTTACTTGCCTGTGAGAGAGTATCTGGGAGTTCCAGGCTGCTTACATCCTCTGCTGTTTCTTCCAAACTGGGGAAACTCCCAGGTACTGGAATGACTAGTAATCAGGAGAAGGCAGACTTCTGGGCTGAAGAATCATAGAATCTTAATCCAATGCCAGTCCAGAGCATTATGCCCTGGACTGGCCCCATGTCCCAAACACAGTCTGGGAAACCACAGATGATGGCAGACTGGCTAATGAGCAATCACAAGAACAGGGCAGCTTACAGTTTAGCACTTACTTCACTTAGGAGCTTATCACATGGACTTTAAAACAATCTCAAGCCTCCTGGGCTGCAGCTGGGACACAAGATGGAGGCAGGGATTATTGCATGCTAAATTGCCGCCTAATCACCAACTGCCATCAGTCCAGGTCCAAGATGGGTTCCAGCTGTGCTCCGCCAGTACTTTTTCGAAGTCGGAAGTATCCAGAGTCAACAAACACAGTCTAGGTCAAGCACAAAGTTCAGGATCAATGAGGAACCAGGTAGGTCAGATAATCTCCAACAACTCCTAGAGAACAGGATTGGGAATTTATAGATCAGCAGCTCAACACAGCTGCTGCTTAATTAATTGATGCTTCCTATTAATCCTCTGAGACCTTCTTAAGCCCTCCCTGTGTTGTCTCTGCTTTGTGACGGAAAGTAGGGGTAAGTAGTCTGAATGGGCAGGACTCTCTGCCAGAGCTGGTCTTGCACTCTAGTCTGAGACATGTGGCTTTGGAACCTCCTCCTGCTCTGATTCAGTACCAGGTCCACTGCTTCAGTCTCTTAGTCAAAGTCCATGTCCATGTTCTGGAAGCAGGCCGTGATGTCCCAATCTGACTACAATGGTGACCACACACACTGAGCAGAATCCAGTGTGATGCCACATCATTGTGCACACAGGCCAGGTGGGCTGACACCACACTGGTCCCACTGGCCTATCCCTTATACCCGTGCCACTGCCAATGCAGCCTTGTCAACCAAGCAGCTTCCTGTGAGACCCCTGTCTGGCACTAGTGCTTCTGTTGAGATCAGAATGGGGTGACCACCATGTGATCAACTAGGAGGGGGTTGATCTACCACCTTCTCACTGCTAACAGAATACTCTCTGTCCAGAGTTAATGTTTTATTGTTGTTTTTAAGCTTTTGTGAGCTCCCTTGGGTCCAAGTTAGGAGAAAGATGGCATACAAATAAAATATAGTCAGCCCTCCATAGCTACTGATTCTTCAACCACAGGTTCAACCATCCTTGGTTTGAAAATATTCTTTCTCTTTCTCTCTCTCTGTATGTACATGAGTGTGTGTGTGTATATACATATACTGAAAACCCAATCTTGATGTTGCCATTTTATGTAACAGACACAATTTTACTATGCCTTAGTATTTAATGAGGCTTGAGTATCCAAGGATGTTCGTATCCATGGGGAGGGGGTGTCCTGGAACCAAACCCCTGTGGATACCAAGAGCCCACTGTAAAAATAAAATTGCCCATCTTTCCAGGCAGGACATTTCTAATCCCTCTGCTCTATTCCAATGGTTGCTCTACAATATTGGACATTGAGTATGCTCAATCCTTGTTGGGGAGATTTGTGGTGAATATTTTTTGTGTGGGTTTTTTTAAAAAGTCTTTTTTGTATTTCTGCAGACTACACTCTTGTTTTTCAGTGGTTGTTCTTTGGCTACGATGCTGGTGTGATGTATAGCACAGTTGGCAGGAAACAACACCTTTAAACAAACAAACAAACAGTAACAACAAAATAGAGCAGATGCAAAATATTGTCATAGTTGGAACATCTGTGCACCCACCTGCTCAACCTCTTTACCTTTTCATAAGGCTGATATTACAGTTAAACTGCCGGTCTACCTTCTCACCCAGAAATTGACTCCATAAAGCTCTCTCTGGTATTTCTTATCACCCGGGGACACTGGAGGACTCAAAGCAACATAATCTCTGTCCACAGAGGAACATGCTTATCTTCTTTTCTCTAACATCTCATTTAAAGAGGTTAGTTAGGCTGAAAAACAGAGACTTGATGTACTTTTTAGATGAGGAAGGATTCATGCTGAGCTCTCCTCCATCTATCACAGCACAACCCTTTTTTGATTTCTGGCTGTTACAATGTGAAGCATTTTGCTACTACAATGGACCCTTGGTATCTACTTCAGTTTGGTTCCAGGTCGCACCGTGAACCAAAATCCAAAGATGCTCGAGTTCCATTATATACAATGGTGTAGGCAAATGGTGTCCCTTATATAAAATGGTAAAACCAAGGAATTTATACAGTGTGCCCTTGTTTTACATGGAGAATCCGTTCTGGACCTGCCCACGTAAAACAAAAAGCACGTATGCTCGAGCCCCATTACAAGTAACGGGGCTCGTGCTCGCAGCGGCATGCGCCATGGATGCACACACCATTGTTTCCTCTGGCACATGGTGCCAGAAGAAGCACCACAGCGTATAATGCATCCAAGTGTGACGCAAGTGCACTGTATATTTTTTTAATATTTTCAAGATGTGAATGGTTGAATTCATTGATAAGGAATCCATGGATATGGAGGGCTAATTATACAAGAGTGGGGTGGGAATCATCCAAATTCCTTCTTTTCCCCAGGTGTTCCTCCATTCCAAAGTTTTCTTCTTCTCCCTTATTTTTGGCAATATCTGAGTCATTTTTGTGGCTATTCATTTCTGGTGTCCTGTTTTCTCTGTCTTGCTTTTGTGTCTTCCTTTTTTAGGAGCTCTGCAACTGTGTGTCATGGTTGCACACCTTTCTTCCAAGTCGATAGAAGTGTTCTGGCACTTCTTTCTTCCCTCTTTGGGGGTTATTCATATGGTGGAAATAATCCAAGTAGAATCCAGGTTGAATATTTGTTGTTCACGTGCATTTTTAATGCATCCGATTAAGTTTGGGGGAGGCGGCTGCCAAAAAACCACTTAATTCAGAATAATCAATCCTATGTTTTTCCCAAGTTTTTCCAAAAGATTTGCATTCTTGTGAACAGACCCAGGATGAAATTCTGCATGCCATTATTAACTCACACCCCTCTCTCACACACATATATAGTTGATGTTTTTGTTGTTGCCTTCTAGATATTTCTGACTTATGGTGACCCCTAAGGCAAACCTATCATTGGGTTTGCTTGGCAACATTTGTTCACAGGAGGATTGCCATTGCCTTCCCTTGAGGCTGAGAGAAACCCCAGTGGGTTTCATGGCCAAACCCTAGTCTCCAGAGTCATAACCCAGTACTCAAACCACTACGCCATGCTGGCTCTTGATATATATGTGTGTGTGTGTGCGTGTGTGTGTATAGAATGTAATGAACGTAATTCACATTAAAACATCACTTGCAATCTCTGTCTCTCTTTCTCTTACACATATGTACCCACTTTTCTTTCTTCCGCACATTATTTCTGAAGCTTTGAGGCCTTATTCGTAAGCGCTGCTGCTTTCCCTCCCCTCCTTACTGAATGTAATTGCAGAACGCTTTCCCTTTAGCAGGAGCACTCTGTGGAGGCCCTCAGGGAGACAAGAGAAATGATGTGTCAGGTCTGCAAACCCCCCCGGAGCAACTGGCTTCCTAAGAAGGGCCCAGGGGGATGAGGAAACAAGAAGACAGTCTGCAATTCATAACTCTCCAGGTACTGTAATCATGTTAGGTCCTTGATCTCCCCAGTTGGCACCTTGCTCCTTCTGTCTAGCATTTCATTCCAGTTAGGAAACAGCATCATATTAAAACAGCCACACTGAGGAATTGCATACCTCTTGGCCAGACTGGAAGATCAGTTCTGGCACTGACAAGGCCACATGACTTGAGAGATAAGGCTGTGTGTGTATTCCCTAAGACCACAATTTATTGAGTCCTTTATTTTGTATCAACCAGTGGTGGCGCTAGGGTTGACACCAGTGCTGTAACCCATGGTGTCACTCCCCTGTTGACTTCCTCCCATGCCACACCATGCAGAATCCTTAGGAATATTTTTGTACTAACATTACTCCTAAATTGTATTTCCTATATACAGTGGGCATTTGTTATCCACTAGGGGTTGATTCCAAGACCCCCGTGGATACCAAAATCTGTCCCATTAAACACAGTGACACAGTGAAATGGTGTCCCTTATATAAAATGGCAAAAACAAGATTTGCTTTCGGAAATTATATTGGATTTGAATATTTTCAAGCTGTGGATGGCTGAATCTGTGGATCAAAAATCCATGGAGACACAGAGCCAACGGTATCACTGAATGTAATGGCAAGAGTTATGAAATGTAGTGTAATGGCAAGAGTTGCAAAATTAAAATTATACCTTTAAATTACAATATTATAGGCACAGTCTAAATGTATCCACAGGGCTGGCATGAGTTGAGGGTGACTCAAGGTGGTTAACAACAACAACCACTATCCTCGGAACGTGGGGCATTACTAGGGGAGTGCAGATTGCACCCTGTGACACTTCAAGGGTGGGGTGTACACCAGGTATGATGGTTGTTTCCATCCACCTGAAGACCCCACTAGCCATCATTGCTCTACTCATGTTCTGCAGGCTCAGGCCTGTGGCTTCTCTGATTGAAGGGTCATTTAGATGATTAAAATAATCCAGGATAAATCCAGGTTGAATCTCCATTGTTCACATGCATCCTGAATGCAACCAACTTAGTTGGAGGTGGGCTGCCAAAAACCGCTACTTACTCTGGGATAATCAATATGGGTTTTTCCCTGAGTTTTTGGGTTTTTTTAACAGATCTGCATCATCGGTAGTGTGAATAACCAATGCGAATGGGCCCGGGATAAAACGCTCTATGCCTTGAACATGTTCTGAATGCATTCGCATTGTTGACTTCATCTTTATTTGAATGCTTGCACATTTGAGTAACCAATCATGTAGAGTTGTGCATTGATGTGGTTCTATAGTGTGAATAAGAAACCCAGAATGCATGAATGAGATGATTTGCATCGCCAAATGAAAAAAATATCTGAATGACCCCCAAGTCTATCCGTCTGGCAAGTGGTCTTCCTCTCTTTCTAATGCTCTCCATCTTTCCTAGCATCATTGTCTTTTCTAATGATCCATGCCTTCTTATGATGTGGGCAAAATATGACAGCCTCAATTTAATCATCAGGCCTATTACAGACAGGCCAAAATAAAGCTGCTTCGAGTCACTTTGGAGGTATGGTATTTCAATGATGCACGAGTCCTAAGAGTCCAAAAGCCACACCAAAGCTGCACTCAAGTCCTTAGGACTGGAGCGTGGCTTTGGTGCGGCTTTTGGACTCTTAGGACGCATGCATCATTGAAATACCATACCTCCAAAGTGACTCAAAGCAGCTTTATTTTGGCCTGTCTGTAACAGGCCTTAGCTTCCAGGGAGAGTTCCGGTTTGATTTGTTCTAGAACCCATTTGTTTGCCTTCTTGGCCATCCATGGTATCCTCTGCACTCTTCTCTAGCACCACATCTCAAATGAACTGATTTTCTTCCTATCCGCTTCCTTCACTGTCCAGCTCTCACATCCATGCACGGTGATGGGGAATACAATGACTTGCACAATCCTCATTTTAGAGTTCAGTTGTATCTTGACAATTTAGGATTTTGTCTAGTTCTTTCACAGCTGCCTATTCTTAGCGGATAATGGTACTCCTGGAGAAATAAGTGCTGCTCAAGGGCTGGTGCTTAGCAGCCAAGGGGCCACCAATTTTGTTCTGGGCTTTTCGGGTTATGACCTGGGGCACTTAAACTCAGGGGTCTTTGATCCTTTGGGCTCAGGGGACTCAATTTTTTGGGACCTAGGTTTCTATGGTTATAATACTTCCATATCTCCAACTTTCCTGATTTGACAGAGAGTGTCTTAATTAATCCTCTGTCATCCAATTTTTCAACTGCTTTTAAAATGCCCCAGTTTCACTCTCCTCTACCCCACTTTCTCCCTTTATCCTGGACTTACTTCCCTGGTGCAAACTGAGTTCCAAGTGCAAAGGTAGTCTGCAATCAGTTAACTCAGCTTTCCTCAAGGAGAAAAATAGAGGAGGGGGAAGAACCATGCCCTTCCCTGTAGATTCAGGCAAAAGCAAACTACTATAGCATCACATAGTTTTTGCATTCTTCCTCCTTAATTGCTTTTGCCATCTTGACACAGTCTGATTTTGCTTGGCCACATGTGTCCCAGTTTTCATCTGTGAAATGTTGGAGGACAAGAGCTGTATGTCTGTTCCTCAGCCTCTGACTCCTCATCCCGGCTCCAGCTGGTCTCTGGGTCATGACATTATGTCTGCATCATAGCAGCTTTTGTCTGGGGCAGGCGTCCTAAAGACAGCAGTAGTAAGGAGCAAGAGCTATGTGAAGGCATAAAAATACGAGAGAGATAGAGAGAGGGAGGGAGAAAACATCTTGCAATTGGTTGAGTACTTCCACTAATTGCTTGCTTTGGTTAATTGTTCCCGGATAAGATAAATTGCTCATTGAGTGCACACAGACTGGATTGCAAGATATTCCTCACACAAAATACTTTGGCACTGACACTAAAGCTGAGCAGCCTGGATGGGGGAAGATACTCCTCAGTTTATTGATCAGGTCAGGAGAAAAATCATTGGTGCATTCCAGAGTTGATAGAAATGGTCCACTGGCATGGGTTCAGAAATAAAGGTTTGTATTGCCCACAGTCTGTGTTCCACTCACCTCCTTGACCCTGTTCCTTTGCAAGCCAAGGCTGCATGCGCACTGCAGAAATAATCCAGGTTGGCACCACTTTAACTGCCATGGCTCAGTGATGTAGAATACTGGGTACTGTAGTTTATTGTGGGACCAGAGCTCTCTGACAGAGAAGATGAAACATATCACAAAAACTACAATTTCCAAAATTCCATAGCATTGAGCCATGGCAATTAAAGTGGTGTCAACCTGGATTATTTTTGCAGTGCAGATGTGGCCAAAGTGAACAATGATCAAAGCTAACAATTAAAAGGCCCAAATGCAGAGGCTGTTCCTTCTCTTTCTAATATTTATTTATATCCTGCTTTTCCTAAAAAAATTAGGACTCGAGGTGGCTCACAATTTAAAAGTATATTGGGTCCTTGGTATCTGCTGAAGTTTGGTTCCAGAAGCTCCTGTGGATAACAAAATCCATGGATACTCAAGACCCATTAAATACAATGGTGTAGTAAAATGGTGTCCCTTATATTAAATGGCAAAATCAAGGCTTGTTTTTGGGAACTGTAATTAAAAATATACAAAAAGTGAGCATTAAAATAGAATAAAATTGCTACAGTATTAAAACACACCACACATTAAAAGATTAAAATGAAATTTAAAATGATAAAAGCATTTTATCACCTAAAAACCACACACTTTTAAACAGTTCAACACCCCCAGGACAGTTTTGAAAAACTTTGTTTTAAAATATCTTTCTGTTTTAAAATGTCGTCTCAATAAAAAGGTTTTAGCCTGTCGATGGAAAGACAACAAGGAGGGAGGCCATTCTGGCTTCCTGGGAAGGGAATTCCAGAGTCTAGGGGCAGCCACCAAGAAGGCCCTCTCTTATGTCACCAACAAGCATGCTTGTGACTGAGAGAAGGGTCTTTCCTGGTGATTTCAGAGCCTGAGACAGCTCATACAGGGAGATACAGTCTGCCAAACAGCCTGGACCTGAGCCATATAACCAGCATTTTGAATTGTGCCCAGAAACAAACTAGTAGCCAGTGAAGCTGTTTGAACAGGGATGTTATGCGGCCCTCCATCCATCCCATTTGCTGTTGCCCTGGCTTCAGAGGAAGAGAAGAATGCACATTATTTGCTGGATTTAATCTCTTTTACCACTGCCATCCCATTTCCCTTGTGTGCCCCGTGTTATTTAGATTGTAAACCTGAGGGCAGGGAACTGCCAAATTAACAATTTGTAAGCCACAATGAGAGCCTTTGTGGCTGAAGAGCGAGGTATAAATACTCTAAAATAAATAAATGTCTGTGATTACCTCCTGAGAATACAAACCATTGCAAAATGCTGCAGTTCAACTTTGCACAGTCCTAGGTGGTTTATAATTATGTAACTTCTGAACAAGGATGCAGCCAGGGGAGTCACTAGGGTGTGTAGGGTGTGCGGACTGCACTGGGTGACACCTCAGAGTGCGGTTTCACTCACGGTGCTGATGCAGGGATGTAGCCAAGGGGGGGGGGGTCTTGGGGTCCCGACCCCCCCTTCCATTAGAAAAATGAATGGTGCGTGCTGCTGCGCCGCCACGCCCAAGCCCCATTATAATGGTGGCACTTAGTCTGGACCCCCCTTCCTAAAATCCTGGCTACATCCCTGGCTGATGGTTAGAGGTTCTGGCAGCTCTTGCTGCTAGTCATTAAAGAGAATTCCTTATCACTTGGCCAGCAGCTCCGCCAAAAACCTGTAAAGGCTGTGGGGCATCAGGAGCAGCCTATCCTCACCAGTAGCAACTGGTGGGACTGGGCTGCCTTCTGGGTCTGGTGACTCTGCTGGCCAGATGGTAAAGAGAGTCATCTCCTTTTGCCACCTGGCCAGCATCTCAGCCAGACCTGGAAAAGGCTGTTGAAGAGGGGGGGTATTAAAAATGATCAACACTGGGTGTCAAATATGCTAGCTACACCACTGATATAAGCCTCTAGTATGGAGGATATGTTATCTAGTAGATTTCCAAATATTGCTTTGTTGCTGCTGCTGCTGCTGCAGCTTGCAGTCTATGTGGCCTCTGGAAAGTCCCTGAGAACACATCTGGACTCAGACCCTCATGCTGTGGCCTGCCTCTGTTTTAAAATAAACGTGACCCAGCTTTTGCACAATAAAGATGTGCAAAACCTCTGCCAATGCAGAATGCCCAAATCTGGTGCATGCTACATTAATTTTATTTTCCTTCTTTCCTTCCGATTAAACTGCCCACTAGTAATTCTTTGCCTCTAGGCAGACGCTAGTACAACTCTGTCACTAATGGGAAAGGAGTGTGCATGCATGAAACTACAATTAGAAGAATGGTAGAGTGCACATCTCAGATGCAGAGATCCCAGACGCTGCTTTGAGCCTTTGGAGAGCGCATTTACATCAGCTGCTCACAGGCGGTGTAGGGTGCATTCAACATTAAATTCAGATGCATTTAAAATCCAAAAGCAGACACTCCCTCCTGATCCAGTCTTTTAAGCATTTGCAAAGACTGCCACTTTGTCCACAGATTGTAGCAAATCTACCAACACCCCCTAAATACCCATTGCACTTAGAAATCTCAGATTCTATACTTCTTTATGGCTCTGATGCAAATTGTTGCAAGCCAAAGAGTACTACTTTTCTGGCTGGGGGATTGAATCAACTGTTCAATGATAGAGGTACATGGCTGGAACGACTGGGGTTGCCACAACAGGGCTATACCAGACTCTCAAGGACAAAACCTGAGGCCTAATGATAACTTCTACAATAGCACAAGGGACAGGTCTTGCATATTCTCCAAATGCTCTGATTCGGCAGGGACAGTCCTGATTCATCCTCTGTCATCTCACTTTTTCAGCTGCTTTTAAAATGTCCTAGTTCCTTTCTCCTCCGACCGCTCCTCTCCTTGGTCCTCAGCTTAATTCCATGGGTGCAAACTGATTTAAAAATGCAAAAAAAGTTTGCATTCAATTTACTCAACACAAGAGAGAGGAGATAACAGGATGGAAACTTGCCCTTCCAAGTACACTCAGGCAAAATCAAACTGCTGCAGCCTCTTCTACCTTGTGAGTTCTTCCTCACTATTAATGTTTGCTATCTTGACCACACGTTGATGTTATTTGACCACATTTGTCCAGTTTTCATCTGACTCTTGTGATGCTACAAGGGTGATCTTATGAGAAGTAGCCCCCAGTAATGCCAAAAACTAGACAAGAGCAAAGATATGCAACTGAACACTAAAGTTAGAATCATTCAAGCCATAATACTCCCCATCACTGTGTATGAATGTGAGAGCTGGAGAATGGGGAAAGTGGATAAAAAGAAAACCAACTCAATTGAGATGCGGTGCTGGAGAAGAGTGCTGAGGATACTGTGGATGGCCAAAACAACAAACAAATGGGTTCTTGAAGAGATCAAGCCTGAACTCTCCCTGGAAGTCAAGTTAGCTAAACTGAGGATGTCATACTTTGGACATATCATGAGAAAAAATGAATTAATTGAAAAAAACAACAATGATATTAAGAAAGGTGGAAGGCACTAGAAAGAGAGGAAAACCACATGCCAGATGGTTAGACACAATCAAAGAAGCCAAGATGATCAGACTGAGGCTGTCATAGTTCGGCCAAAGCATGAGAAAGAACAAATCATTAGAAAAGATAATAGTGATAGGAAAAGTTGAGGGTACTAGAAAAAGAGGGAGATCACATGACATATGGCTGGACCCAATCAGGGAGGTCCTGAACCTACAAGACCTAAACAAAGTAGTGGAGGATAGGGAGTCTTGGAGATGTCTCAGCTACAGGGTTGCCATGAGTCGAGATCGACTCGAGGGCAGCTAACAACAACAGCAAAGAGGCCACTCCCCTTATTTGCCATGTGAGGTCTAGCAACAAAGAGCAATAAACGTCAGGTAATAACAGGGAGGTCATGGGCACGAATCTGCAACACTTGAGCAGAGTAGTGGAGGACAGGCGGTCTTGGCGATGTCTCATCCACAGCATCAAGGTCAATTTGTGGGTGATTAAGAACAATAAATTAAGCATTAATTGTACAAGGCATGCTATTCAAATCAAAATCACCAAGTCTAAGGAGGTTATCACACTGGCTGTCTTTTCCCAATCTGGGCATGGGCTGAGACTGGGCTGTGACTGTGTTTTACTGCACAGCTCCATGCCCAGATCATTACCATCCTGTACCAGATTAGGACTTCTCCCATACTTAACTAAAAATGCTTCCTTTCCATTCTTAGCAAAGTAATGGGAGACATTCTGATCAAGTACAGGTTGGTTCCGATCTGGGCACAGAGCAGATGGTCCCAGCCCAACTTCAGCCCGTGCCCAGAAGGGGGAAAAACACAGTGCAATAATGTGCGACACACACACACCTTTCTAGACAGTGCTCTTGCCCCGCAATTCCTCCCTCTCATTATGAAGAGTGGTGAAGAGGATTCAGGCCCTCTGATCTGGGACCACTGCCTACCCCTGCTGTGCTATCAGGCAATCCTAGACTCCAGTGCAGCTAACACTTGTGTAAATTCAACACTATGCAACCTGGAACAGGATCATGGCCTTCGAAAACTCAGAGACGTCTCTTCAGCCACCTCTCCAGTGATCATCACTGCAAGAGCAAAGCGTCTTTCCTGGCTTCTCTTAAGTGACCCCAGAGCCTCAGTTTTGCAGGCCAATTAATTTACCAGGATTGCCATTTTCCTTGTCAGCTGGTGGAGCCCCAGCGATGGGAAACCACAGTCAGTAAGGTTTTCATCATCTGCCAGCATGCTGGCTATTATATCAGGCACAGTTCTGAAAGGTCGTCCTTCAGTCAGCATTTGACTCTGCAAAGAAGTGTGTTTCAAACTCTTCAACATCAAAAGCCTCTGACGCCGGAGCTACAGATGCTGTGCATTAGCAGATATGAAACGCTGCCAAAATGTTATCTTGCATGAGAATTCAGAGCTGACTTCTCAGTAGGGCACGAGAGTGTGATTTCTTCAAGATGTGAATAGGCCCAGGTCCATCTGTTCTTCAAGTGCAGTTCAGCAGCAGGAACAAAGCCTGGATAGCTCTACAGCCAGTCCCCAGATGGGGTGGATTGCATGCCCCAACATCCACAGCCAGTGTGGCCTAAAATGGCTTGAAACCTTAAATGTCAGACCTCACTCTGTATGTACTGCTTGAGAGCTCTGCTGAGGGGCAATGGTACCTAGTGGCATCCACAGCAGTGAGGTGGTGAATTCACATGTGTAATGAGTGATCAGAGATGCAAATGTATTTTTGGATAGGGTTCAGCAGCCTGCACAGCTCCTTTAATATTCAGACTGAAACCAGGAGCAGATTCACCACTCCACTGACATGGAAGCCTCCAACAGCCATGGATGAGCAGATCTCTTCCTCCATATCCCATTACTGCTGTGTCCCCATTCTGGTAGAATGCCCTTTTCCATGGGACCCAAACAATGCTGACATTGGCCTTACTTTGGGGAGTGAAAGAAAATTTCATTTGGGGTGGCCTTCATTTTGCCCCTATCCCATAACTATAACCCTAGTGGCATGTGAGCCTCTTAAGGAACGACATTCCAGAAAAGGGCTGCAATAGCAGAGAAGGCTTCTCCCATGCCCTCCTACAGTGTAGGGCTCCTACTGTTGTGACACAAAAGTGGGTCTCTCCAGAAGACCCCAGTCCTTAGGCAGGTGTATAGTGAGTGACAAACTCTACAGAAACATTTTCAGCAAAGGGGAGCCTGTTCCACTGTTCTCAACACCTCTAGCATTTGAAATTTTCTCCTAACTTTACGTCAAAATTAGGAGTTATAGTTGTCCTTTCACATTCATGCCAAACAACACACACCTGCTTCCTTTTTGCTTTGGACAGCATATGTATAAATCTCTACTTGCTGTGGCATTGGTCCATGGCTTTGAGGAAGGGAGTTTCAGTCCACAAAAGCCTGTGCCAAATAAAACGTGCCAGTCTCTAATGTGCCACCAGATTCTTTGTTGGATTAGCTGCAACAGATTAATCCATCTATCCTCCCCTTTTCAGTTCTTGTAGATATTAAATCTTGTCAAATGTGTTGGGGTTTTAGCTACTGTGTGACAGAAAACTGCCTCATCTGTTGCATCAGGTGTACATTATTATAAAGGATGTCCTTTATTTGAGGGCCAAGAAAGGACAAACTTATAGGGCTGGCAGACATCCGTTATTATAAGGAATGGCCCCTATTTGAGGGTTGGAAAGCATTTCTTTTTATATAGTTGGGTTAAGATGCCAAAAAACTGTATTCGTAGTAAGAGCTCTTCATAAACACTGAAAGGTGTATATGTCATGTAATTTATGAATATGGATCATATGAATTGTACAGAGATGCTCATGGCTATGAGCCTTATCACATGAGAAAGCAAAGCAGAAATAGAACCAGAGAGTAGCGGCTTTCTCCATGCTTGACATTGAAGCATTTCAGTACTCTTCCCATGGAGATGGTTTTAAAAGCAATCTTTCTTCTAGCTGGAAAAATCCATTGACAAAAGACTTGCTTTTAGAACTGTCTCTCACAAGAAAAGAACTGAAGCACTACGGCATCATGCAGCAAGACATGGAGAGAGCTACTACCTTCCATTTCCGCTTTGGTTTCGCATGCAATAAGACTTGATTGTTTGTTGTAGTTTGCCTCCAAGTCATTTTTGACTTATGGCGGCCCTAATGTGAACCTAGTACAGTATATGGTTTTCTTGGCAAATTTCTGCAGAGGTGGTTTGCTATTGCCATCCTCTGAAGCTGAGAGAGTGTGACTATTCCAAAGTCAGTGGGGTTTTGTGCTCAAATGGGGAATTGAACCCTGGTCTCCAGAATCATAGTCCAAACTCAAACCACTGTACAGTACCATGTTGACTCTAAGTTAACTGAAATAATTCTTTCATTTGGTATTTGGCTAGAACGCAAATGTGTTAATTGTCGTTTTCCTTGTCAGATCTGCATATCATGGATTTCAATTGTTCCTGATTCCTATTTTGAAAACCTGGCAAATGTTTATAATATGAAATTATCTTACATTTAAATATACACAGAGAACTGTTTCTTAACATATCTTAAACAAGATGCAATTCATACCCATGTATATAGGAATCAAGGAGCCACTGTGATATAGTGGTTTGAGTGATGGACTCTTAGGACTCCTGCAGACCAAGGTTCAAAACACTGCTCAGCCATGGAAACCCACAGGGTGCCCTTGGGCAGGTCGCACTCTCTCAACCTTTGCAGTAAGCAATGGCAACCCCCCTGTAAACAAATCAACATTAATCCCAGTAGATTTTATTAGTTTTGGCACAATCTTTTAAGATGGTTTTGAAACCAGATCCTGTCCTTTGGGTATTAGCTACCCCTCCAAATTTGATGCTCTCTGGCAGAGAAGGCTAAATGTCTCACAAACATATAATTCCCAGAATTCCATAGCACTGAGTCATGGCAGTTAAAGTGGTGTCAAGCTGGATTATTTCTTCAGTACAAATGCAGCCTGAGGGTGTTGTTTCAAAACAGCAAGTGAATGTCCGATTTTTTACAAAAAGAAATGTGATAAAACATTTGTTATTGCTGTGGATAGTAGTGTAAAGTTTGATGTATCCACGCTGCTGAATCAGAGCAGTTTAACACCACCTTAACTGTCGTACCTCCATTGTATGGAATCCTAGGATGTGTAGCTTGGTGAGGGATTCAACTTGGTCTGTCAGAGAGCTCTGGTGCCTCACAAAACTACACATCCCAGGATTCTGTAGAATAATGGCGGCTGAAGTGGTGTCAAAGTGCCTTAATTCAGCAGTGTGGATACACCAGTTG
Source organism: Sceloporus undulatus (assembly GCF_019175285.1). NCBI lineage: Eukaryota > Metazoa > Chordata > Lepidosauria > Squamata > Phrynosomatidae > Sceloporus > Sceloporus undulatus. The sequence continues at coordinate 7,842,164 of NC_056527.1, read as the reverse complement.
TCAGAATGAAAACTAGCTCTTGTACCTTTAATGGGAGTTTGAGGAAGGATTTCAGCAGGTGTTGCTTGTTACCCTGTTGTGCGACAAGCAACACCTGCTGAAATTCTTTCTTCTACACAACCAATAAAAGTACAGGGACACTCTCCAGTTTTGGCTTTGGAAACCTTATGTATGTCATTTGCACAACCAAATAATAATAATAATAATAATAATAATAATAATAATAATAATAATAATAATAATAATAATAATAGGTTTTATTTATATACCGCCCAATCACTGGGAATCCGAGCGGTTTACAATAGAGGGGATAGCAGACAGTTCCCTGCCCACAGGCTTGCAATCTAAAAGACACGACACAAAAGGAGAAGGGAATGGTGAGGGGGGGGAGGGAATCAGGTCCAGCATTCTTCTCTCCCTCTGAGGCCTGGACCAAGGCAGATGGACCGGAGGGAGGGCTCTTCTTCTTCAGGCTAGCCCCTGATGGAACTGGGCCAGCCTACTCTCTCCTTCACAGGCCGAAAGATGACAGTTAAAAATACTGGTTTTGAGAACTGAACAGCTTTCACCACCAAATTGTCTCCAGTGTCTTGAACTGAGCATTCATGTTGAATTCTAAAGGTATGTTCCCAACCATTTTCTTTATCATCATCATCATCATCCTCATCATTTAAAAACAATCACATTCTTCTTTCATTCTCAACATTCTTCTCCAAAGACTGGCTTCCATCCTAGCAAGTCTTGCTGATTTCTTTATGTAGTTACACTCTCTCTTATCATACATATAATTTTGATTCTATCCTATTTTTCTAAAGATTTTTACCTTTTAAAACTACATACATTAAGCATCTTTATCATCTTTAGTCTATAAAGCCTGTAGTTGCAAACTCTCCCTGTATTTCATTTAAATGAAACATAAAATGTTCCCAATCACTTTTAAATCTATGCACAATTATCCCTTTCAAAAGGCAGGTTAGTTTATCCACTTCTGCTGTACCATTTTATTATCCAATCCTGAATTGTTGGTATTCTGTTCTTTTTCCAGATTTGAGCATATATCATTGAAGCTGCCGCTGTCATATTAAAAAAAAGATTTTTTGCATTTTTGCTGTTAATTTTCTCATCTGTCATCCCTAACAAATACATTTCAGGTTTCATTTGAATTTTTAGTTTTAAAATTTTCTCCATTACTTGATGAATTGATTTCCAATAATTTCTCATTTTACCATGTTCCCAACAGTTTTTAATGGTGAAATAATTTCTTATGTCCTACTCATTGGCTTCCATTTTCTCTTAACCATTTTCACAATGCACGGTTTGTTTGAAACCTCTTTAACTGCCATGACTTCACATTCAATAGCATCCTGGGGTTTGTAGTTTGGCAAGACCTTGGTGTACTCCCTCTGAACTTCAACACTGGCAAAGAAATGTAAAAACCTCATGCAACTACAAATGCCAGGAGTCCATAGGATGGAGCCATGGCATTTAAAGTGGCATCAAACTGATATAATTGTGTAGTGCAAGAGAGACTTCTCTCACAATTCTCAAGGGAAATGGAAAAAATGCCTTTCTTTTTTCTTGTGGTTTTGATATACACCTCAGCTTTGCAGAATGGTTCAGACAACAGCTGGGGAAACAAACTAAAAACAGGGGGGGAAATCCCACCCAAAGCTCTCCCCAGCTGTTCAGTCTTTTCAGAAATCTGGAGCTTGATAAGATCGAGCAATACAGAAATCTGCCCAGCAACTTGTAGTCAGAAATGCCCCTCTGGGCAACGTCCTTGTCCTACTTCTCCTTGTATTGTTACATGAATAAAATCAGCATGGGGGAGACTGTCACAAAGTCACACAGCAGATGTGCCCCGATGGCATCAGCATGACATATTGTGTGACTCCGATGGCTCCTGAACTTAAAACCAAATGGTTTCAAATTGTACCAGACTGGATCCTCAATGCAAAATTCTCCTCTTGTCTATCGAGGGCTGGTATTGCCATCTGGTTATCCTTTTGCTGCTGTGTTGTCATTGGCAGGATGAAATATTTGGTAGTTCTTTCCTGTTACATTGACTTTCTTAATTGTTTCTTTAAGGTGCCACAAGATTGTGGCCAGATCCTGTTAGTCAAGGGCATGGCATATATTTACACCAGTGTAGTTAAAGCAGTGTTATACCAGAAGTTTACTGAATTGCAACGTTGAACAGCCAAGGGTGCAATGAGCAACAATGTTGTACAGTCAGCCCTCTGTATCCATGGAGTCCTTATCCAGGGATTCAAGCACCCACTGCTTGAAAATCTTTTTAAAAAATATATAGATTCCAAAGAGCAAACCTTGATTTTGTCATTTTATATAAGGGACACCATTTCAGTAAGCCATTGTATATAATGGGACTTGATAGCCATGGATTTTGGTCTCCACAGAGGGTCCTGGAACCAAATCCCAGCAGATATGAAGGGCCCACAGTGCAATGGTTATACACTTCACAATCCTGAGTTTCTTCACCTTTGGTGTAGCTGTTTTAGTTCTTGATTAATATTAAGGCAATTCATTTCCAATCTCAGATCTATTGGAATGGCTGGAGAGGGCAGATAGAGCTCTGGGGTGCACCATCCCTCCGCAAGCATGTAAGTAATATTTCAAATATAACTTGCCCTGGAGTGCTTTCTCCTCTTCTATATTAAACAACACAGTAGAAAAGAAGTGGATAAACAAATGTTTAGATATATGATCTGTGGATTAATACATATGATTCTTTCTTACAATCGTTGACAATCTGGAAGGCCGGATGGCCATTGTAGAGAGGGACATCAAAGCCCTCAAGGGCCAAACCCAAGAACATTGTAAGTACACTACCTCGCTATGTATATTTCAGTTATAGATGTCTAATTAAAGACACTTCCATACCACCAGTCTTCAACATTTGTCTAATTATTTCTTGCATGGGTGGATTTGAGTGGCCGTGTCGACCGGCTGGAAAGCTGACAGACCGCGTTGACTCTCTTCTCCTCTCATCCATAATTTTTTTTCATGTGGTCGTGGTCCACTGTGAAGGGAATAGTGGCCCAATGGGGGTCCTTTTTTCTATTATGTTTTTGGTTATTATTTGGCACGCATACTATGCAAGAAATAGTGTGCAGTCCTGCCCTGTGATACTGACATTTTTTCTAATTAATCTTTCTTTCTAATCTTTCTTTTCTACTGAATTAATTGAGTATGAAATAGTTTTGCATTTTTGAGTCAGTTTGTAGCAATTGGAATAGACCTGAAGACAAAGGGGGAAGTGGAAGGAGTCCAGGGGGAAAAGGGACATTTGAAAGGCAGCTGAAAATATGGGATGACAGAGGATTAACTGGAATTGTCCCTCCCAGATCAAGACAGTTGAGGAGTACGACAATTTGGAGTGACTTTTGAAATTGTAACCTGATTCGTACTCCAGTCCAATGCATACTTTCCTTGGAATAAATTTTATTGCCTTCACTGGGACATAATTCTGAATGTACATGCATGTTTGACTGGAAAAGCTATGTTAACAACAACATTTTTTTTAAAACTTGCAAATATCTTTGAACCTGCATGGATATTTCTACGTTGAGACCACAGAGAAGGTTAAATTGCACTTCACATGTATGCGGCTCATGCATAAAAGATTTTGGCCTCTAGTTCTCTTCACCCATCATGTTTCTCCACTGTTAATTTCATCACTTCAGTGATAATGCAAAACTAGCCCAGGGGCTCACTGGCACTGCAGCCTGGCTTGCACAAAAAGCCTACAGTGGGAGGTTCGCCTTGTCAGTCAGCAATGGGGAAAACAGACTAGATTTAATGGGCAAGAGAGAAGAGGGGTGGCTTCTTGTCTTGATGACCTTTAAATGAAGAAACAGCTTGTTGGGAAAATCCATTGCTTGACAAAAAGAGTCCCGGGTAGCCATGTTAATCCATTTCAGCAGGGATGGGGACACACATAGAGACCTGTAGCACAATATTGACTAACAAATTTAGTGCGCATAAATCTTTCATGAAAGGAATAGCTGCTTGACAATGCAGCAAAGTAGACATACTGTATTTCAGCCAGGACTGACCAATCACCTACCAAGGATGCTGTCATCAGGATGTTTTGGCCTGACAGGGCCTGAATTCCAACTTTTGGAAAGGCCTTGGGGTTTACATCTCAGGACCACATAATGGTAAGGGGACAGAGTGTGGGTCCAAAGCACAGCAAACTGGGCCAGGTGTAATTGTTACCAATTTGGAAATTTTCCCCACCAATCAGCCAAAATACATTTCAGTTCCATGCAGGTCCACTTGGGAGTAAGACACAAGCTGTACGTAGGCCAGCATAAGTACTTTGGGGGATGTTGCATAAGGAGATGTCCAGTACCAATGTGTGCAATACATTTATCCAAGCTGAATTATAACAGGTGGATGGCTCTGTTTCTCCTTGGACTCAAATGGGCACTGATCAGCTCAGGGGCATCAAGAGTAGTGGTGTCATTCAGAGTGTGCGGGGTGTGTGGGCCACATTGGATGATACTGTACCTAGAAAAGGGACATATGTAGTCAGAAAAGGGACATGTGTAGCTGGTTGGGACCTTCTTCGCTTTCAGTGCAGGAGAGGTGCATGCATGTCTTTGCCAGCTGCTCTGTCCCCAGGCTCCCTCCCAGGGGAGAAAACCTAGGACTGGAGGGGCGAATATATTGTGCACCCTTCTCAAACTGGGTGACAACATCCTCTGCTGATCAGGAATAGCTCTGTCACACCACTGCCCTGCCTCTCCCACACCCCTTTTGTAACTACAGTATGCTTGCTTACACTCCACCAATGTTAGAGACAGTTTTGAGGGAGTTTATCACACAGGACGAATGTCTCTTAATTTTGAATGAAAAGAAAGTGGGGCCAGAACGCATTTACGTGAATTTGCTAATTCAGCGAATTTCATGAATTCGAATTGTGTCCGAACTGACTTCCTATTGACTTCCTATTGCCCCAAAATAGCTTGCCATTGCCTGAAATTGCGTGTGGTAGTCTATCACACAGTAACGTGAAACCCCATGATTGCGTTCGGATTGCCATTGGATTATACTTCCAATTTCCCTTGTCTGATAACGTCCATAGTCTCATTGTAGCTGCTTCCGTGCCTAAAAAACTCAGCTCAGTTTTATAAAAGACATTTAAGGTTAAAATATCCCTTATCTCCAAACACAGATTGATTTGGGGGCAATTTTCCTCCCAAAGCTTCCAATTGCATAAAAACACACACAAAAATATTTCTGCCCACCCCCCACAAGCACTCTAAAATCTTTCATTATCTCTGTTTTCCTCCACTGTCTCTCTCAAAAGGGTGACAAAGAGTGACAAGATATTCCTTCGTGTCACCATTTTGAGAAACAGAGGCTTTTGGTTTTACAGGAAGAAGGGAGACCCATGCAGAGTCTTGGGGGAATATTGACTCCTGGACCCCACGCAATTGCCTACCTCTGGACTAGCTGTCATGCAGACAACAGACTTGGAGCTTTGTGAAGGGAGCATCGTGGTTCACCTACTTAATGTAGAATCTCAGTCAGAGAGTTCCCCTGAGCATGTCCAAATTGCCATTTTCTGTTTCTCTTGGGTAACAGGATCGCCTGTTTTTTCCAGGGAATTATTTTCAGAGAATCATTTTGATAGGAGGTTAATAAAACTACCTGTTTATGCCTACCTTCTGGATAGCTCCCTCAAGTGGGACATTGGCATTTGCAGCATGTCAAGAGATGAGATAGCTGTGGAAAAGAAGGAAAAAAAGAAAAGAAGAAAAAGCTAGAAGGGGGGGGGGAACCCACCCAGCCTCTCCTTAATGTGAGCACCACCAGTTCTCTCCATCTTGTTTGATGATACCTTGCTAAAAGGACTGTCGGGCTGTTCATCTCTCTGGCAGTTATCTAATTAGGTTGTGTAAAAACGTTCGACTCCTCCAGCCCTGAAGAGACAAATAAATGGAGATCACCAGAGGGACGGGGGTGATTCATTCCAGGCCTCCAGATGCTCAGCTCCCTGTTTTCAACTTTGTTTTCTCCTCCTCCCCCCCCCCAAAAAAAAAGCTAGTTTGGAGAATAAATGCGTATGAATCTGATGTCAGCCAGGTTAGCTTTCAAGATGTACACAACTGATCCCTGTTTCTCAGTTGTGTATAGCTTTGCACCTGCATGGATCTTTCCAAGCTGGGAATGTCGAGAAGGCTGTATGCAAGCCATCTGCATACACTGCAACTGCCGTGATTTGGTAGGAGAAGTCCCAATCAATCCTCTGTGAGAAAGCTCATAGAATAAGGTCTTTCAGAGAGCCGAGGCCCAATCCATATATGGCTTGTAGGTCATCACCAAAACAATGTTTTCAATTGTTGTAGGGAAATGACTGCATACCTGCTACCAGCTCTCTGGATTTGGCAGGGACAGTGCAAGTTAATCTTCTGTCACCCCATCCCCAGTTTCTCTCTGCTCTTCCCACTTTCTCCCTTTGCCCTCAGCTTACTTCAATTGCTGCAAACTGAATTCAAAATGCAGAAGCAGTTTGCACATATTTAATTTGGTGGGAAGAGGGAGAGGAGTAGAGGAGGAGAAATATTGTCCTTTCCAGTGAGCTCAGGCAAAAGCAAACTGCTGCAGCCCCTCTTAGCTTGTCTCTCCTTCCTCTTTAATACATTTTGATTAGACTTTAATGTTGCTTGCCGATATATTTCTCAGTTTTCACCTGTGAAGTGTTAGGGGATATGCAACTGTCACAGAAGTGGCAGCTGGTGGCAGCCACTACAACAGCAGGGAAACTTCACTCCAGGTTTTAGACTGAACATTAAGGGAGTATCTGAAATGTTGAGTTGATTTGGTACCATCCTTTAAAGTTTGAACTAAAATCCAGAGCAGATTCATTGCCTGGCTGACATGAAGCTCCAGATGGGGCTTCAAGGTCTTGAGTAAAGAACTGGCATTTTCTCTTTCCAAAATGAGGACAAAGGAAATCTTTCCCAGGTGGGAATTATCAAGTCTGGCTGAGTTCCCTTTCTAGAAGATTTGAGATGATGTTCAAATTTTGGGAGAGGTGTAATACCCTCTCCTTCCCAGTCTGAGAGATTCATATCAGCCCCAGACCTGGTACAATCTTAGCTGCATCTCTGTTCACCTTTAAGCTTAAGGTTTCTTTATTGAATAACCCAAAAGGAGTACCAAGAAGATATGAAACAGGGGCTTTAAAGCAAGCTAGTACTGTACATGTATCATATCCTCAAGTTGTCCCAATTTGCCAGGGACAAGTCCCACTTTCTTAACTGTTTTTAAAATGGTCCCAGTTTCTCTCTCCTCCTTCCACTTTCCTCCTTTGTCCTCAGCTTGCTTCAGTTGCTGCAAATGAGTTCAAACTGCAGAAGTAGTTTGCATTCAGTTAATTCAGCAGAGGGACAAAAGAGGAGGGAGCAAAGTCTTTCCTTTCCCAGCAGGCTCAGGCAAAAGCAAACTGCTGTAACCTCTCCTAGCTTGTCTGTTCTTCCTCATTAATAGCTTTTCTCATCTTGACCACACTCTGATGTTGATTGGCCACATATGCCCTAGTTTGCAGTCTTAGAGAATAGGATATATATGTGTGGTTGTATAATATTATGAGAAATGAATGGATGAATGAGAAGTCCAATTGCTAAAATATTCCTTGCTAATCTTCTGCAACACAATTCACTATAGTTGGCCAAATGCCCAAGGACAGCATTTTTCTATACTCGCTTTTGACTTTTTCATACTTTTACAGATACAACTCCCCCAAAATGAGCAATATGCATGTAAAACAGATTTTAAAATAGCTGCAATTAATTAAATAATTCTTCGTTAAATATTATTCAGCTCATAAAAATCCCACACACATTATTAATAAATCAATTTCTCCCACTTATACTTGATTAATTATTAAATGGATATGCATGCGTGTTTGCTAACTTTAAACATAAATTGACTTTAATATCATATCGACCAGGACACTGACGATAGAATGTGGCATAACTTAATGTTGACAGGGCTCTGTGACAATTGTGCAGTGCCTCCTTGTTAACAGACTGTGATGTTGTGCCAATTGAATATGCAATTTAATATGCATGCACATCTCCCTGTGCAATGCACAGATATGTCCAGTGATCAACCATGTTCATTATTTATATGGCATCACATGCGCAAATTGGTTCCCATTACTATTGACTGAATACAGCCGTTTTTGTATTGGATGAAAATCTGCAGCCAGTTCCATAGGAGAACTTAGGTGTAATGGCTTGAGAGTTGGACCACAACTCTGGAGATGAGGGTGCAAATCCTGACTTGGCCATGCAAACCCATTGGGTGCCCTTGGGCAAGTCACACTCTCTCAGTGTCAGAGGATGGCAGTGGCAAACCCTCTGAACAAACTTGCCAAGCAAACCCCATCATAGGTTCACCTTAAGGATGCCGTAAGTCAGAAATAATTTGAAGGCACACAACAGCAAGACGCCAACAGGATTCTGGCCATGGACTATTCCATTGATTGTTGTCAGTATCATTGGCAATATCATTCTGTTTCCTATTACAGGAGTGGAAAAGTGTGGGGATAATTGAAGACCACTGAGGGTACCAGGAAGGCTGTGGGAGAAAAAAAAGCATGAAATGGCCTGGGGCCACACTTTGCCCAACATAGTCACTCTTTAGGGTTTTTTCTGGTGTTTCTTTTCTACCCTTACCTGGAGATGCCAGGGTCTATCTTCATGCAAAGCCAGTCTTCTGCCATCCAGCTATGACACTTCCCTGCCTGTACAACTGCCTTGTATAAAGTTAATACATCAAGTTTCTCCTCCTTCTCCTCCTTTCTTTCCCAGTCAAATATGACCTCCCTGATCCCGTTTGGTACTAAACCCAGGGAACCTTTTGGGATGAAAATTGCTGAGCATGAAAGATAAATGGAAAGGATTCCTATTAGATATGCTAAGTGGGTCCGGTGAGGGCAAATCTAACCTCATATCAGATTTATTGCTCTCATGAACAAAGGATCCTGAACAAAGGAAGCACAGAAGATGCATAGGGATGAGGATATGACTATCATGTCAAGTCCCCCAGATCTCCAGTCAGTAAGATGTTCTTGGAGATGGGGTGATTTCATTATGAGCACACATTATGAAGATGTATGATATTTACTTATTTACTTACAGTTTTGCTTGCTGTTTCACCCAATAAGAAAACCTTTTGGGTCCATCAAGAGAAACCATTAAAGCCAGCAATGCTGAAGAAGGGAGAAAACAATTTTCCTCCCTGTTGGTCTCAACAGGGTAACCTGAAAGTGTTGGGAAAGCATATGGCTGCAGCAGCGTATGTTCATACCCTCCAAATGTCTTGATTTCTCAGGGACAGTCATGATTAATCCTCTGTCATACCACTTTTCCAGTTGCTTTAAAAGTGTCCCAGTTTCTCCCCCTTTCCCCCTTTGGCCTTGAATTGCTTCAATTGCTGCAAACTGACCTCAATATGCAAAAGTGCTTTGCATTTAGTTAACTCATCAGTGGGGGAAGAGGAGAAAAGAGGGCAAATCATACCCTCCAACTGTCCCAATTTGACCAGGACAGTTCCTCTGTCATCCCAAGTTTTCAACTGCCTTTAAAATGTCCCATCCTCCTCCTCCTCCACTTTCTACCTTTGTCCTCAGTTTACCTCAGCTATTGTAACTAAGTTCAAAGTACAAAATTGGTTTGCATGCAATTAACTCAATGGAGAGAATGGAGAAGAAGTGATGGAATTGCTTCCCAGTAGGCTCAGGCAAAAACAGTTGCAGCCTCTCCCACCTTGTGTGTTCTTCATTGATAACTTTTGCCATCTTGATCGCACTCTTGATATTGCTTGGCACATGGCCTGGTTTTCATCTGTGAAATGTTGGAGGGGGATGTTCCCAGCACTTTCAACTGTGATGGTTATTCCTTCACAAAACAAATCCCTCCACCAATATAGCTTTGTAAGTGGGCTGGGAAGCATACAGAGGAAGCTGTTGTTATGTGAAGGGAGACCATCTAGGGCCTCATTCCCACTACTTTTTAAACTGGATCACAATTCAGTTTGAACCAGTTCAAATGACCCTGGTTCTCACTTAAATCAATTAACTGGGCCATGCACCAGACCCTTTTAACCTGCGTCTTTTTTATACTGATTTTTTCCACATCTTTTTCAGCAAATCAATTCAACGCAAGTGTGAACCACAAGCAGATCAGGATTTATTCAAATTTGCTCTTCGGCTGGCTGAAGCAGAAACATTTAGAATCAATTCATTCGTAAATGTGAACCACAAGTGATGACAGAAAATGCAATCAGGGCAAGTGTAGTGTAAACCACAATCTGATGTCGGATCAATCCGTCAATTCAGATCACACACCAATTTATTTGTAAGTGGGAATGAGGCCTAGATCTGTATTGCCTACGCTAGTAACCATGCTGACTGAGGGATTACAGTAACTGTCATCATATATATGTGATTGGCAGCCACTATCAGATAGTGTAATTTCCCAGCTCTACATGGAGATGTCAGAGTGTGAACTTGAGACTTTCTGTGTGCAAAGAAGGTAATAGTCCACCGCATAACAGGCCTTCCCTTGTGTATGAGTATGTATGGCTTTTATGCACTTGATTCTTCACAATATGAATTCAACCTGGTTTCCAGCTACCATGGGAGGTCAGAATTCCTTTCATAAGGAATTATTAATGATGGGCAATTACACATTAGAGCTCAGTGAGGCAGAATAGTGTTTCTCTTGAGCCTCTGTGTGTGTGTTTGTGTGTACCCTTCAGGAGCGCAAAGGACTTCTATGTTGATAAGAAGGTCTTCTTGGTTGGACAGGAGCTCTTTTTTGTTGTGAAAAAGCAGCTTCCCTTTGAGACAGGCAAGGGGGGCTAAGGAAGGAGTGGGCACTCCTCCATTGCCCAGTGGCAAGTTCCCAGATGGGCAGAGCCAAGTTTAGAGCCGGACTTCAGTTGTGTCATAACCGCTCAGATCAATCATGTCTCATTAAGTATGGTGACGGATACAACCAGGCATGGGCCATCACAACTGCTACCCATCAGCCCGAGGGGGAATGGAGAAGATCCACATTTTCAGGAGGTTATAAGCAAGCCATCCTCCCATGTCATTCTATATTCCCCCTCGTTTCTGAGCAAGATGTGCAGAAGTAAAAAGAGAGCCAACAGAGACAAGAGACATCCTTCATATTGCATGATGTGTAGATATATTGCCATAACTGGGGGGAAGGGGGGGGAACAATCCTGGAATTTGGGTCAAAAATAGGCTGGGCCCTAGCACTTCTGAATTTGTGCCTAAATGTTCTAAAGGTCAGTTGGAAGTCTACCATGCTTTGACAAAGCTACATCTAAATCACATAAAGGTTAGGCCTCATGGTGATATCAGTTGTCTTTCAGACGCTTCAGAACAACCCCCTACATTATTGTGACATTTTAACCTTTTTGGATCAACTGAACTGCCTTTGTTTTTGCAACTGAAGTGTGTGTGCACCAAACAATCAGTATTTCACAGTATCACAATCCTTTCATAACAAGCTGTTTCATCTATAAACTGTTCATATGTGGACAACTGTCTGTTTGGAGAGGCTGGATTACAGAAACGACAATACAGCACAATTGTGAGCAACACAGAGATGGTGAGAAATACAAACCAGACACATTTTGAATTGGACAATGGATTTCATGCCAAACTATGCTGGTGTTGGAAGGAAAAACAGAATTGTTGCCAAGATTCAACATCAAGTTGTTGTAGTATATTTCTCCACATGTGACACTCATTGCAATCCTTGTGTTCAATGACAGGGTTGTGCCACTGAATGCACAACTGGATGTGCAATCAAATGTATACCTGGATGCACAAGCCAAGGTGCATCACAGCCAGTTTCTGTAGGGGCATTAACTGAGATATGCATTAACTGAGAATGTGCAGGAGGAGTGACTTAGGAGATTATTTCACGCCTTTTTTCGCCTGATCCCTGCATGGGCTTAAATGGTTGAAAACAGATTTTATCACATGCCTCCGTGTCCAACTCAGCCACATCGCGTTCCTAATCCAGGCTCCTGGCGTACTTTTCGAATGAATGATGCTTTCCTATTCTTCGAAAAGTACGCCAAGAGTCTGGATTGGGTATGCAATGTGGCTGAATTGGGCAAGGAGGCATGCAATAAGATCCGTTTTCACCCATTTAAGTCCATCTCCAGCCCATGCCCAGATCAGTGCAATAATCTCCTTTGAGAGCTGGGTATGTTTAGCCTGGAGAAGAGAAGCTTCAGAGGTGATGTGATAGCAATATTTAAATATTTGAAAGGATGACATACTGAAGATGGAGCATGCTTGTTTTCTGCAGTTCCAGTGAATAGGATTCAGAGCAATGGATACAAATTACAGGAAAAGAGATTTCACATTAACATTAGGAAAACCTTTCTGACAATAAAAGCTATTCAACAGTAATTTCTCTTAGGCTGCATCTGCTCTGCGGAAATAATGTACTTTGACATCAACTGCCATGACTCCATCCTATGGAATCCTGGGATCTGCAGTTTGTTGTGGCATGAAAGCTCTGACAGAGAAGGCTAAATATCGGATGAAGCTACAAATTGCAGAATTACATAGGAACCCTTACCACAATCTTGTAATGCAGGTCAGGATAATTGTTTTCTGAGCGTTGCACTAAGACGATAAGATGTTGTCTAAGGCTTTGAATCTTGGCTGCAATAGGACCTGATGTCACCCAAGTAGGATTGCCCATTCAGGACCATCCCATTCAATGAGGTTTCTGAGCCAAAGCCAGAGACTTAGGGATGGCCTCTGGGGATGTCATTAAGTGATATGAAGGGGTTATTCCTTCTCGCCACTTAAAACAGGAATTAAGGAAGTTTTAATCTAGTCTACTTGTTTCTAATCATAAAGTGGATGAAAAACAGAGTAGAGAGTGAGCCCTGGTGCAGCAATGACCAGAAGGAAAGGAGCTAAATATCTTACTAAATTCATAGACACGCCCCCCCGCCCCCGCCCCCCCGGGACTTTGCAAGTTGCAGCAAGCAATCAGTTAAGCCTTGCAAATTGAAGCAAGGTGGTGTTTTACTAACTGAGCTGGAGATTTGCACAGAACCTTTTCCTTCTTGCCTGGCATTGAGCCCACTGAAAATGGAAATTTTGCACCCTCATCTCCTGGGTGGAGATGACCCATGAAAATTGGAGACTTGGGGCCAAGCCCTGAGATTTAGCAACCCTATACCCAAGGCTTTGCAAGCTTATGCTCTCATAAACACTCCTCTATAGCCTGGTCCTCTGAGATAGCCATCCTTGGCAACCCTGCTTAATGAAATCTGTATGCAGTATACAGTACTGTATTATATTTTCTGTTCTTAGCCTCCTCCTGCTCCTCAGAATGTTCTAGCTGACTGGCATGCTGAAAAGAAAACTGTCGAACAAAGGCTTCCTTCGTTCTGTACTTGGCAGCAAAAATAGATTGCCAAGCTATTTTTAGTACAGCGAGAGTGCAGAGCTGCCCAAGTCCCTACTGCTAGCAATAAATACACCTCTTAGAGAGTCTGGGAAGTCTTGTAAACAATGATTTGCAATGAGGATGGCTCGGTTCTTTTATTGCTGGAGAGGTATCATTATCTATTCTCTAATTTCATAGTTGGTGTCTCATAACATCAAGGTGTTTAGAAAAGGCAGGCAGAACAATACATCATACACACATACACTTTTAATCTCCCTGCCATTCTTCAGGCCTTGACTTCTGCTGAGCAAAGAGTTGTATAAATAGATTCTACTACATATGCTGCCAATACAGTTTCCAAAAACAGGACCTCAGTGGTATCTTATAGGATGAATTTTGTTGGAAAGGATGGGGGGTGGTTCAGAGGGGACGGACGAAATATTAGAAATGTAACAGGGAGATTTAGGAGAGCATTTGCTGCTTATACCAAGGAGCAATTTTCAAGGGTAAAATAGCATCATTATGACCTGCTTTTGGAAATTTAGTTTGCTGTGGTCAGCACCCTCTGTCAATTTGTGCAACTTCTTTGTGCTGAGTTACTCAGCTGCACTGCAGGCACTGAACTGCTATAAAGATAAGGAATAAAGATAGTAATAAATGTTGCCCTGTAGCTATCTGTGTTACATTTGGTTCTGCAACACCTCTTTTTATGTGTAAAGGGATTTGAGGGGCGAGTAGCAGAAATGTTTCCAACAGAGTTTGGAAAAGTTTATTTTGGCTCCCAGAATCCCCTGAGCAATAATAGCCACTGGTGGGGGAATTTTAGACCAAAACAGAGGGTTTCTATGAACTGGTTTTCCAGTTGTAATTTGAGCTTTTGCTATTAATTTAATTTGAGTTGAACTGAATTCAGAGTTAAGAATATTCGTGGGAAAGACTGAGTCTATGTCTTTAATGAGAGCCAGTGTGGTGCAGTGGTCTTAGTGCTGGACTGTTGTTGTTGTTGTTGTTGTTGTTGTTGTTAACCTTTATTTAGAAAGCACTGTAAATTTACACAGTGCTGTACATACAATCTTTTTAATTAGACGGTTCCCTGCCCTCAGGCTTACAATCTAAAAAGACACAACACAAAGGGAGAAGGGAGTGGTGGTGGGGAAGGGGATGAGGCCCAGCAGTTCTTCTCTACCTCTGAGGCCTGGACCAAGGCAGATGGACTGGATGGAGGGCTTGGCTTCTTAATGGATGGTTAATCTTCTTCCAGGCAGGCCTGTTGGAGCTAGCCTGCCTCTCTCTCCCTCAAGATGGTGGATGGAGACCAGAGTTTGAATCCTTGCTCAGCCATGGAAACCCAATGTGTGACCTTGGGCATGCCACACTCTCAGCCTCAAGAGAAGGCAAAGGCAAACCCCCCTCTGAGCAAATGTTGCCAAGAAAAACCCATGATAAGTTCGCCTTAGGGTTGCCATAAGCTGGAAATAACTTGAAGGCACACAGCAACAATGGTTATAATGGCTAACAATTACAGGCAGGTAGATTTTGAATGAACATTAGAAGGATCTTCTTGATGGTAAGTGCAGTTTGACAATGAAACCAACTGGTGGACTCTGGAGGCCTTCAAAAAGAGGCTGGACAGCTCCCTGCTAAGGATGCTCTAGCTGGAGTTCCTGAATTAAGCAAAGGGTTGGAATCAAGTGCCTTTAGGGCCAGCTCTATGATTCTGTGATTTCAGATGGTCATTAGTAAATTTAAAAATCTATTTCATTGCATTACATCAGAAAGGGAGAAAATTAACAAGTTGAATCTCCTTTATCCGAAATGCTTGGGACCAGAGGCGTTTTGGATCTGGGATTTTTTTCCCCAATTTTGGAATAATTTCATATACAGAGTGAGATAACTTGGAGATGGGGCCCAGTTCTAATCATGAAATTAATTTATTTTTCATATGCACATAACCTAAAGGTAATTTTATACACAATATTTTTTTTAATAATTTGGTGCATGAATCAAAGTTTCCTTGCATTGACCCCTCGGAAAGCAAAGCTGTCACTACTGTCTCAGCCACCCATGAAAAAAGTTTTGGTTTTTGGAAAATTTTTGGATTTTGGAATTCAGGGTAAGGGAGTCTCAACCTGAATTACATTTATATTAAATCGCCATTCAGGTTTTATGTTAATATGGTATTTCATGTAACTAATTACTAACTTAACTAATAACTGTAGAATTAAGTTAATTATGAAAGGAGGAGGAAGAAGAGGAGGAGGCCAAACACATTGGAAAATTGCAGGCAGCTTGTGTGTGTATGTGTGTCTGCTTTGTAAGACTTCACAGCAGAGTGCATCTCAGTTTGTGTTCTCAAGCATGCAGCCTGGTTTGTTCTGCAAAGTGATAGCCGGCAATAACCGAGCCAAGAAATTTTTAACAAACTCAACAACTGCAGACTACAAGCATCTGCCTTAGGCTACCTGCAGCATTTCTTGGTGGTTGTCCTAGAAAGCCAATAATGTTCCTTGTCCAGACATTTCTTGACACATCTGACTCATGTGGATGAGAAGCAGTACCCAAGTGCCTGTGTTAACAGAAAGAAAAACATCCTTTCAGCTCTGATCCCCATGTTGGCTGTCCCACACTATACAAAACAAGCCCATATACATCATGACACCCTGGCCATGATTTTGCATCTTGCTTGAGGGCCAGTGTGGCATAGTGGTTTGAGTGTTGGGCTTTGACTCTGGAAACCAGGGTTCAATTCCCAGCTTGGCCATCAAAACCCATTGGGTGACCATGGACAAGCCTTTCAGCCTCATGGGAAGGCAATGGCAAATCTTCTCTGAACATATCTTGCCCAGAAAGCCCCATGATAGGTTCACCTTAGAGTCGCCGTAAGTTGGAAATGAACTGAAGGCACACAACAATAACTGAGTACTGTAAATCTACATTCACAGTGCCAAGTGGTGGTTCTTCTGGGTTTTATTCACTGCTTTCTCAAGTCAGCTTCAGTTTATGGTGACCCTATGCATGAGAGACCTCCAAGAGCCCTGTTTGTCAACTGACCTTCTCAGGTCTTGCAAACTCAGGGCTGTAGCTGCCTTGATGGAGTCTATCCATCTGGAGTGCAGTCTTCCCTTTTCCTACTGCCTTCAACTTTAATAAGCATTATTGTCTATTCTAGTGAGTCATTTCTTCTTATCATCTCTCAGGAGAGCTTTGGCTGTGTGTTCCTGCATGGCAGGCGGTTGGATTGGCTGACCCTTATCTCTTCCAACTCTATGATTGTAATTTATTTACATTATTTACTTATTTATCTAATTTATATCCCACCTTTCTCTTGAGATGGGAATTGAGATGGCTTACAATAATTTTTTTAAAGGTTAAGCTATAATATTTGTTTACACAAACTTAAAAATAATTAAATAGCACTATTATGGTTTTATTTAAATAGTTTAAAATGCATTTAAAACATAATTACCAGAAAAGGATTAAAAATACAATGCACAACTTCACAGACACAAGAACCCTGTGAGGTAGGACCGTCTGAGAAGGAAAGGGACTGACCCACAGTCACTCAGTCAGCAGTTATGCCTCATCAGCACTCCTGATTCCCAGTCTCCCGCTCTAACCACTACACCACATAAGATTGCCCTTTCCCTTCAGATCTCCTGTTGTCAACATGACCGCATGTGACCCAGATCACAACACGAAACAACAGGAGGAACAACATAAACAGTAGCACAATGTTCAGTACAGGATATCCTTATTGATTCATGTGCCATTGCTAGAATTCAAAGCAGGAAGGAGGGAGGGAGGGAGGAATAATTAGAAGAAAAGTAAGAAAACACATGCCAAACAAAACTTCAAGGCCTGTTTTTGCAAAACTCAGATCAAAAGCAAATGCTAGAAATACTATCTAGCCCAAGTCCAACTCCATGAAATATTTACACAAAGAGAGTTTAAATACTACCCAAATACCTTGCATTCATACAGCCTGCTAATGTTTTCAAAGACTGTCACAAAAATTATCTTGATAAGCTTTAGAAGAACTTCAGGATTATTATCCCCATATGGCACATGGCAGGGGAATAGCAAGGACCAACATATTTTGTTGCCTTAGGCAAAAAAGTTGACATTACTACCTTAATTCATGCACACAAACTAGTTGGAGCAGTGCCTAAAACTTGGGTTGTATCTAACTCCATTTTGAATTTGGTATTAGTTCCTTTAATCTATAGTTGGCCCTCCATATCCATGGATTCTTTAACCACAAGATTCAACCATCCATGGCTTTGAAATATGCAAAATAAATAAATAAAATAAACAAATTCCAAAAAGCAAACCTTGATTTTGCCATTTTATATAAGGATTATATAAGGATTATCTTTTATATCATTTTACTATGCCTTTGTATTTAATGGGACTGGAGCATCCACATTTTTTGGTATTCACAGGGGATCCTGAAACCAAACCCCAGTCGACACCAAGGGCCTGCTATGTGTGTGTGTGTGTGTGTGAGAGAGAGAGAGAGAGAGAATTAGATTGTACATTTTTGGCCAGGCTACATTTTTAATTGTTTCATTTTTGAAAAGCACCATGTGCATCAATTGCACAAGGGTGCAATGTAAAATCATAACCATATCTTCACTACAGTTACGTCCGTTTGACAAATCCCGGAATTTGTAGTTTGTTCAGATACACAGAATTCTGTGCTCGGCAGTTGCCTCAACAAGAGGCAAGATTCCTCTCCCTCTTGTTGAGCTGAGTGCAAATGGCATTTGGATTTTGAATTCAGTTTGCAGGAATTGAAGCTGAGGAGAACAGAGTAAAGTGGAAGAATTCCCAGCTTTTCTTTCTGTTTAGCTGCAGATAGCGTCTTTTAGCATTCTTCCCCGACAATGTCCCTGGCTTCGGTCCAGAGTCCTCCTGGCCTCTGGTCAATTAGGCTTAATAATATAAATCTATTTTCTACATTATTTGCAAATTCTACAGGGATGTTCTTCAGATTGTATTTTGGCATGATAATTGATTAATTGTTCTCTCTTCTCTCTAATTTTTGATATTAACAGTTCTTGGTCTGTGCCACCATCTGTTCCTGATCTTGTTTTTACAGAGAGAATGGAACTTCTCCATCTTCAATTATTTAGTCTGCTTGATTTCTATATTGGCCATCCGTTGATGTCCATGTCATCTCTTTGGCTCACTGAAGAATTTATTTGCAGTGAACAAACTGCTGGCCTCACAAAACTCCATCAGTCAGTCTCCTGCTTCATTTCCTGATCTGAGGCCAATAAATAAATAAAGGAATAATAATAATAAGGAAATAAATGAAGGAAATGATGAAAGGTGGATGGAAATTAACTTACTTAAATTTACCAATCTATAAATAGTTCTTGAAAAGTGGGAGGAGAAAAAAACACACACTTAGGTTTAATCTGCACTGCAGAAATAATACAGTTTCACACCACTCTAACTGCCAGGGCTCAATGCTATGGAACTTTAGGATTTGTAGTTTTGTGAGATATTTAGCTTTCTCTGTCAGCTCTGCTGCCACAACAAACAACAGTGGACCCTTGTTATACACTGGGGTTTGGTTCCAAGATCCCCAGTGGATAACAAAATCTGTGTATGCTCAAGTCCCATTAAATATAATGACATAGCAAAATGCTGTCCCTTATACAAAATGGAAAATCAAGGTTTGATATTTGAAATTTATACTTTTGAACATTTTCAAACCATTGATGCTTTAATCTGTGCATAAAAAATCTGTGAAGGACCGACTCTACAAATCCCAGGATTCTATAGCATGTGGTCATGACAGTTAAAGCAGTGTTAAACTGCTTCATTTCTGCAGTGCAGATGCAGCCAAGTCTTTCTAGCAGCCTATTGTCTTCATTCCATTGGTTCAGATTACTTACCAGAGAGTTGATACTTCAATTGTTTTGTAGCCTGAATTTAAAACATTTAAATTCAGAGCCTGGAAAAAGTTACTTTTTCCCCTTTTTCCCTTAAGATGTCAGTCTCCCAGAATCCTCTAGCCAGCATGGCCACTCTCTATACTGACTGGGAGTTGTAGTCCACCAAAATAAACTTTTGCTAGTTGTGGTTTTAAAGTACAGTTGACCCTCCATTTTTGCAGGGGATCTGTTTTGGATTCCTCTTCCTCGCAAAAATGGAAAATCGCCAGTATTGGGGTCCCTATTGATTGCAATGGCGGCATGCTCCTGCACACTCTGCCACACACGCACCTCAAGTGCGCACCCCATTATGTCGCCCTCCGTTTGCCCCTCGTGTATTTCTGAGGGACGGGGACTCCAAGTCCATGAAAATGGAGGGACAACTGTACAGTGGGTCCTTGGTATCTGGTGGGTTTGATTCCTGGACCCTCTGTGGATATCAAAATCCGTAGATGCTCAAGTCCCATTATATCCAGTAGCATAGTAAAATGGTGTCCCTTATATAAAATAGCCAAATCAAGGCTTGCTTTTTGGAATGTATAATATTTATAAAATATTTTCAAGCTGTGGGTGCTTAAATCCGTGGGCAAAAAACTCTGTAGACATGGAGGGCTTGACTGTATGCCTCCAGCTTTTAGCTTTTGTATACTTTTATGTGGTTTTGTATGGTTTTTAGATAATTTTCAATGTTTTATGTTGTTAGTGTAATGTTTTCTTGAAATGCTTTTTACCTGTGATCCACCTTGGGTCCCTTCTGGGAGAAAGGCAGCATGCAAATGAAATGAATAAATAAAATGAAAGAAAGGCTGTTTCCAAAATAAGACAAGGGGAGCGATTCCATCGCTTAGATTTTAAATTCTTTTACGAAGGGGGAAATCTCTTTCTCTCCCCACCCCTTGCCATCCTCTGTTGTTTATTTTGCTGTTGCTTTGCTTTGACAAAAGGCTCTTTAATCCATACTTTGACCACTTCTGTGGCTGGCTAGCAACTGGAGCTGGGCAGCATCCCAACTGTTTACGGCAGTGGCAGCGTCGGTGGCACATTCTGTTCCTGTCCTCAAGTTGCTGTGGGGTTTTCGGAGACTGGCAGAGGGGTGGCTGGGTGGCGGCTGGTGCTCTTGCATTGATCAAAGCTTACATTGTGCGTAATCCTCCTGGGCCATGTGCCAGAGGCTGAGCTGAAAGGAACCCATTGATACCTAGCGAGGATAATCTGTCATTTTGCAGTCCTAATCCACTTTTTCCGTGAGTTGAACAGGAGAGCTGGATCTCAGGTGTGAAAACGTTCAAACCCAGCTGAGAGGCAAGCCTCAGGACAATATTTCAACATGGTGGGATTTTGTTTTTGTTTGAAAATGCCTTCTAGCTTTTTATCTTTGCTTCTGCCAGGCTGTCGAGTTTCCTTTGGTGTGAAGAAGAAGCAGGTGCCAAAGTTTCCTCTAAAGATAGTTTTTGTGGGTTTTTCAGGCTATGTGGCCAGGTTCTAGAAGAGTTTATTCCTGATGTTTCCTGAATAAACATCAGGAATAAACTCTTCTGGAACATGGTCACATATCCCAGAATTCCCCCCAAAAGGCTAAGGCTTTCATGGTTGACATCCTTAGAAGCTGGGTGAAATTGAACCAAATTCTTTTTGACTTTTTTTCCTCAAATTCCAACAAAGTTTTTGCAGGAGTGGAAATCTTTGGACATAGACTTCAGTGTCCACAGTTTGGTAAAAGTTGGGTGTAGAGATGGAAGACTCTATTGGCAGAGTGGCAGAAGGTTCTGGGAGTTGTCATTGTTGTTGTGTGCCTCCAAGTCACTTTTGACGACCCTAAGGCCACATTGTGGGGGGGGGGGGGGGGGGTTTGACAAGTTTCTTTAGAAGGTTTCCTATTGCCAGTCTCTGAGGCTGAGAGGGTGTGACTTGCCCAAGTCACCCAATGGGTTTTTATGCTGGAGCAGGGAATTGAACCCTGATTTCCAGAGTGGTAGCCCAACACTCAAACCACTACAGCATACTGGCTCTCTCTGGCAATTATAGTGCAAAAATAAATAAATAAATAAATAAATAACACCTCCAAGCACTGGTTACATTATACATATGAAATTCACACACACACACCTCTGCATATTTTTGGCTTTTACAAGGCTGCCAGGACCTGAATGCTACCATCACAACTCACAGAAGTTAAACTTCAGGCCCAGTAATCTTGGTAGATGCCTTGCCTTCCTGGCTCAAACAGTGCCCAAGAGACCAAAACATCTTGGCCCTTTCCATTTCTTTTGTGCCACTAGAACATGCCCCCTTCTGCCCCTCAACTCGGAGGAAGTGGGTGGTTCTGACATCCATGGAGTGGTGAATCTGCTCTGGATTTCAGTCTAAACTTCAAGGAAACTACCCAAGGTGCTAAATCCTATCACCAAGATAGGCTCAGCAATAACTTCATAACATCAGGTGCATCTACACTGTAGAAATAATGCAGCTTGACACCACTTTAAAGGCCATGGCTCCATCCTACAGAATCCTGGGATCTGTAGTTTTGTGAGTCACCAGAACACGTGGGCAGATAAATATTTGAAGGGATGTCATATTGGAGACAGAGCAAGCTTGTTTTCTGCTGCTCCAGAAAATAAGATGCAGAGCAATAGATTCAAGCTCCAGGAAAAGAGATTCTGCTTCAACATTAGGAGGAACTTCCTGAGAGTAAGAGTGGTTTCACAATGGAATATGCTTTCTCCTATTCAAGTATATTCCTGCATGGCATGGGTTGGACTGGATGGCCCTTGAGGTCTCCTCCAATTCTATGATTCTATAACACAATTTGGCCACATGTGCCCTGGCTTCTTCTGTGAAGTGGTATAAAACGGGTAGCCCACGACACTGTTACAGCAAAGAAATCATATGCTCTTTGTAACCAGACCAGTCAACAGCCTTCTGCAGATCTTGTGAGCCATTGATGTTCCCAAACACTGTTCAAAGGCAGCTCCAGGGAGAATGCATTATAGTAATGCATACAACTGAACATATGTTGTTACAGAAATGCACACAACTGAAGCATGTGTCAACATGGCCAGATCAGAAGGAACAGGCATAGTGGTGCACAAGCTTTAACTGTTTAAATGCACTTCAGATCATTCTCAGAGTCCTTGGTAGCCTCATTGGTAACTATTATATGATGATGCTTCAGCAGGCTAGCCAGTATGGAAATGGTTCCCCATGATAGAAAATCTGAAAATCACTGCAAAAGAGGAAAGACATCCATGTGCCCAAGAGAGATATTTGTTTGGAATGTGAAGTCCTCCCTCAGCCGTCTGTTCCCCCTTCAAAAGTTTCAAAATCCCTTGGCCTTCTTCCTTGGCAAGTAACAATAACAAAAGATGTAAGGATTTCTGGTAATCAGAAAGAAAAAAACAGATGCCAACAAGTTTCACAAAACCAAACCTTACATCATTAGCCATGACACCCGCGTTATTAATGGCAGGTGTGAAGAAGTTAAGCACGGTGTGTACACAGATCTTTATCCACAGCTATTCTTCACGAATCTGGCAGAGACGCATGGCTGCGCACTGGGCAGAAGACAGAGAGGAATGAGATGATGCCCCCCTCCAGCTTCATATTTTCAAAGAATACAGATGTGCCCTCCTCTGATGAGAACTACGGAGAGGGGCCAGGGGAGAAGATCCATCAACAATGAAGGCTATCACCATATAAGGCAAAGAAAATGAGATACTTGCCAGGAGAAAACAGGTTCAGACAGATGGGGAGATTGTGGGATCGGAACATTTGAAAGATGGCTGCCGGGGGGGTTGCCAGAATGAAAAATGGATGAGGGATGCAGGCCAGACAGAAATCAGATCTGCTAATGAACAGATCTGTAGCTGTACAGGTGATATCAAGGGAAAAGGAGGATAACCTTACTCCGCAATCCAAACTTCATCTCAGGGGTTCTCTTCACATTTTGTCTTGTAATGCTACTATGGGAATAATCTCCCTCACGTATTCTCACACCATTTTTTTTTGGAGCCACATCTCTGTGAATTCTGTTGCTCACGCATGTCAGCGATGCGAATAAAGATGGAGTTGATGGGGCGGATGTATTTGAAAGATGTTCAAGACATGCAGAGTTTTATCCCTGGTCTGTCTGCATTGGCTATTCACACAGATGACAATGCAAATCTTTCAGGAAAACTCAGGGAAAAAACCAAGATCGATTATCCCAGTTTTTGTGGGTTTTGTGGCAGCCCCTTGCAAACCTAATGAGATGCATTCAAAATTCACGTGAACAACACAGATTCAACCCACATTCTACCAAAATAATTTACACTGTCTGAATAACCTCTCAGTTTCTCTTTGGGTATTCTTTCTCTTCCTCAGGAAAGCTTAAGAGGGGAAGACCCTAAGCTGAGGAAATCTTCCAGGGACTCCTCCTTCCCTGGCAAATCACAAAGCATGGTTCTGCAAACTGACATATTATGATTTCCATGGTAAAGTAGTAACAAAGGCTGCATCTACACTACAATGTTAATGCAGTTTGACACCACTTTAACTGCCCTGACTCAATGTTATAGAATTCTTTGTTTTGTGAGCTATTTAGCCTTCCCTGTCAGAGAGCTCTGGTGCCACAGAAAACTACAAATCCCTAGATTCCATAGCATGGAGCCATGGCGGTTAAAGCGGTGCCAGGCAGTATTATTTCTGCAGTGCAAATGCAGCCCAGGAGAAGAGGAGGATAGAAATTGGATGAACAAACAAATGTATAAAGTTTCTTTTTTTTTCCAGACTACACCTCCCAGAATTTCTCAGCTAGCAAAGCCAGTGGTTGCGCTGGCCTGGGGATTCTGGGAGTTATTGTTTTTCAAAAAAGGAATCTCTCCTAATCCTACTCATGAGCTGAGCACAGGGGTTTCAAAAATGCACTGATCCACATATGACATGACAAATAATCTCAACAGAAGGTAGATTCTGATCTTTTAATTGAAGCATACACTCTTCCTTCCCCAGACCAAGCATCTCCTGATGGAACAGTGATCAGGATCAAGCCAGCGGTCCTTCACTCATACAGAAGCTGATAATTAATGAGGGCAAAGCCACCAGGCTCCTTTCTTTCTCAGAAGTGACACTGAAGCTGTGAATAATGAGCCTTCATGCGACGAGAGCGCCTCTCCAAGGAGTCTCACATAGACACGTTCCATTAAGAAGTCACTCCATCAAGGTTCCCGGGAGAAGCCTGCTCTGGTGCATTTTTCAGGAGCTTGCCACCAAGGGGTGGAGGCTGGCTTATGACAGATGCCTGAGATGATGTGCAAAGCTAACCACAGCGGGGCTGATTGGAAAAACACACCGACAGCAAGGGAAGGCATCCACTTTGATTCAGCTGAGTACCAGAAGGAGACATGCCAGAGAGGCAGAGATTTATTGCATCCTATTTAACATACCTGTGCCCCACTTTTTCCTCTGTGGGGTTCAGTGCAGCTCCGCTCTTTGCCAGAGGTCTCTTTTATCCAGGCAGCATCTTAGACTGGACAGATGAAATAGCAATCTGTTGGGGGGCACAAAACTCTTCATCAAGCTGATGGAGTTGCACAATCTGTTGGATTAACCCAGTTATCCCTATGCAGTCTTTCCTGGAACTGAGCCCCACAGAGCACAAGGGGACTGACTTCTGAATAAAACAAGAGCTGTTAAGATTGCAATTTAAGTATCCTGTATCCCTGAATAGCTTCACAACTTGACTGATATCTCTCACCAAGGCCTAAGATGAATCTGTCATGGGGTTTTCTTGGCAGGATTTGTTCAGAGAAGGTTTACTATTGCTTGCCCAGAGACTGAGAGTGTGTGACTTATCCAAGGGTTTCATGGCTGAGCAGGAATCAAACTCTGGTCCCAAGAGTCATGATCCAACACTCAAACCACTATGCCACACCAGATCTCTTTTACTTAGGCCGGATTCCCACTACCTTTTAAACCAGACCGTAAATCGGTTTGAACCGGTTCAAATGACCCTGGTTCTCACTTGAACAGAATTGCTGAAGCAATTTGGAGAGGGGGGACCATGCACTAGACCCACTGAACCTGTGTCTTTTTGATGCTGATTTTTTCCACATCTTTTGGGGTAAATCGATTCTGCGCAAGTTTGAACCAGATGTGGATTGGAATCAATTTAAATTTTCCCTTTGACTGGCTGAAGTGGGTCCATTTTGAATGGATTCATTCATGAATATGAACCACAAGTGGGTTATTTTACAGGGAAAAATGTGATTGGGGCAAATGTAGTGTGAGCCATGTTCCGTTGTTGAATCGATCCATCGATTTGGATCGCAAACCAATTTATTTGTAAGTGGGAATGAGGCCTTATTCTCTCATTTAGAGTAAGGCATCAAAATAAATGAGTCTGTTAAATTACAGAATCTGCATACAGCCCATGATGCATACAATGCTTTGGTCCAGCATAGTATACCATAAAAACTCCCCACCACCACCACCAAAAATGATGTGAAATACCTTTCCTCTTTATTTTTAATTTGTTCCCTGCCATCCTTGCTTATGTGTGAATAATCACTGAAATGAAATAAAATGGCGATGGAGAACCTGCATCAGAGGCCTAGCTATGATATTATAGCTACACTCCATCTCCTGATTTGATCCCTTTCAGCTGGCCCCTGCCTGCCCCTGCCGCCACCACCGATTGCAGCTTTTCGCCGCTCCCGGGCACCGCCATTTTATTTCTCAAAATGGCAGCAAAGTCTCGCGCGGCCACATGGTCTTCCCTGTGGTCGCGTGAGACTTTGCCGCCATTTTGAAAAACAAAATGGCGGCGGCCTAGAGGCGAAGTCTCGCGCGACCACAAGAAAGGTCATGCAAGACTTCGCCGCCATTGGCGGCGGCCTCTGGGAGCACCGATGCCGTCGCTGGGGCCCTCCAAGAGGCCCGTTGCCATCACTGGGGCCCTCTAAGAGAGCTTCGGCAGCGGCAGCAGCCCTCTGGGAGGCCCGATGCCATCGCTGGGGCCCTTAAAGAGGCCCGTTGCCATCGCCAGAGCCCTCCAAGAGGGCCCCAGCGATGGCAACGGGCCTCCCAGAGGCCTGCCGCCGCCACTGGAGCCCTCTTGGAGGGCCCCAGCGACGGCAAAAGGGCCGGCAAAGAGGAGGAGGCCTCCAGTGCTAGTGGACCTCGCCGGCTTTTTTGCCGGCCTCTGACGGGACCTGGGGCCCCGTCAGGGGCCGGCAAAGAGGGGGAGGCCTCCAGCGCTGGCGGGCCCCGCCAGCTCTTTCCCAGCCTCTGACAGGGCCTGGGGCCCCATCAGGGGCCGGCAAAGAGGAGGAGGCCTGGCTCCTGGAGGATGGAAGCTCCACCCCTGGCATGCAGCTCCGCCCCTGGAGGGTGGAAGCTCCACCCCTGGCAAGCGGCCCCACCCCCGGAGGGTGGAAGCTCCACCCCCCGGCTTCAGGACAGCAACCTGGCCCCCGGCTCAAAAAGGTTGCCTACCCCTGCCTCAGACCCTCCTTAAAAACAAGTCAGCTCTCTGGAGGATGGCGGTCTGCGCTGCTGGTGAGCAGGGTGCTGCAGGATTACATGACCAGCTCTTTCCTGCCAGCGAACAACAGTGCAAGATGCAGAAGAAGGTAGCCTTGCAAGATCCTATTATTATTATTATTATTATTATTATTATTAACCTTTATTTATAAAGCGCTGTAAATTTACACAGTGCTGTACATACAATCTTTTAGTTAGACGGTTATTACAACTCTTTGTCCTCTTCCTACACCAGCACAGATACTTTGAATAAATAAAGATGCCCGAGTTTGTTTTTTTGGGGAAAGGGAGGAAAGGAGCCTTAAAAACAAGCCAATTTTAGGCATGTTTCCGTTCTGGAGGGCAATCATCCATAGCAACTCTGAAAACAAACAATGGTTTGAAATAGCTGCCTTTCTGTAGCAAGGTTATTGCCTCTGTCACTTGGCCAAAGCATTGAGTTATGGCCAATTGCAAATAGCCCATGGAGCTCTTGGCACAGAGCCTTGTGTCCTACCAGCACCTGGAAGTATTTTAAGGGAGCCCAGAAGTTGGTGCCTCATCCAAGAAGAAAAGTGGGATCCGGCCATTTAGGAATCTGCAGAGCTCAGTCCCAGAACAGATTTTTAAATGCCTGCACTCACCTCTAGAGCATATGAAATCACTCCTTCTAACAGCCAGCTTCAGGAGAACACGCCGACCGAAACTGAGCCAAAAAATGAGGCATCTGAGAAACAAGAGGGAGGTGTTAGGATGGAGGAACCCTGAGAGTTGTAAGAGTTATTGTTGTTGTGTGCCTTCAAGTCATCTCCACTTTGTGGCAACCCTACAATGACCCTATCATGGGGTTTTCTTGGCGATATATGTTCAGAGGAGGTTTGCCATTGCGTTCCCCTGAGGCTGAGAACATGTGACTTGCCCAAGGTCACCCAGTGAGTTTCATAGCCAAGCTGGGAATCAAATCCTGGTCTCCAGAATCATAATCCAACACTCAAATATTGAAAGAAATAAAAACCTTAGGAGAAAGAATGTTAGATGTAAAAAGCATAATTAAATCCAACAAATAATCAGGGAGGTGGGGAAGGATGGATGGATGGATGGATGGATGGATGGACAGATTTGGGCAACTTACCCCATATTGAATAACTGATTTCTGCCCTTGTGGCCAATGTGGAGTCCAGGATGGCATTCTTGATATTTTGTGGGGAAACCTTGGTTATGGGTTGTTCTACTTTTGAGGATTTTTGTGGTTCTCATTCCTTCCACGCTCCCTGAACTGCCCTTGTTTTCCTGCCAAAAAAGAGATATGAAAATGGAGTGGTATTCACCTTCAAATAGGTTGCTGCAACTCCCTGCCTCCCAATGGTTTAACTGTAAAGAAAAACCCTTGTTTTACAAAAGCATAAGTGGACTTTTGGCCACTATTGATTTGCTTTGGGGTGGGCACTGGCATTTGTGATAGTCCATGTGGCCCTACAAGGGCAAAGAAGTGCCCCCTCTACCCACCATAGCTGCCCACCCTGCTCTGCGTTCTCCTTCAGGGAAGTTGGGGTGCATCTATACAGTAGAAATGATGCAGTTTGACACCACTTTAAGTGCTGTAGCTCCATCCTATGGAAACATTGGATTTGTAGTTTTACAAGGTCAGTAGCCTTCTCTGCCAAAGAGGGCTGGTGCATCACAAAACTACAAATCCCAGGTGTCTGTAGGATGGAGCCATGGCAGTTAAAGTTGTGTTGAATGGTATTATTCCTACAGTGTTGGTGCCCCCTCAGAAGCACATTGGGAACCAGTTTAGTGCTTGTAAAAATGATGTTGTGTAGTCTCTAAAATACACACCTAACAACAGCCCAGCTGCTGCATTTTGCACTAAGTGTAGCTTCCAAGCACTTTGCAAGGGCAGCCCCACACAGAATATGTTACCGTAGCCGGATCAAGAGATAACTGAGGCATGAACCACTGTGGCGAGATCTGCTCTCCCTATGCACCATGAATATTCTTTGCATTGGAAATGGGAAATGGATCTCTCCCCCTTCTTTTCTTCCATGCAGAGACAGGAGCTCAGTGTTAAAAATAAAAAATAAAAAAATAAAATCACAGTCCTTGCATGAGCCTCATCAGATTTCTTGGCAGGCTGTCACACATGTGACAAATAGCTACACACCTTTTGAAGTTCAACATCTCAGCAGCAAGCCACAGAATATCAGAGGTCCCCCAGAAAAAGAACAGGAACCACTCTGGGGGAACAGGGCTCCCATATGTTCCCTCTTTCGAGGTGACAGTCCTTGTATTTTGGAGACAGAGAGGAAGAAAGAGAAGATGCTTCCTTAACTACCAGTGCATTGGTAAATTTTAAAGTATAACTGCTTATCACAACAGACACCCCATATTTATGCCCCTTTCCTATAAGAACAGTCCTAAAAAGACAGACAGCTGTGTTGACCCCATCGACAAGTGTTAGTTCAAACAGTTTTTGCTTCCACCTGGAACAGATCTTTTAAAAACCTGAATGTGTTAAAATCTTGATTGTGCACACAGGACCAAACTATCTCCAGTTCCTTTGCATTGGGAATGTGATAGCTGGCAGTGATAAAATGTTGCTGGGAAAATCTTTTCCCAGCAGCATGACTGTGAGAATTGTGTCTCAGCTCAATGAGAAGCCAGGATGGAATGGCACATGATTAACACTACCCCTGCTAATAAAACAAAATCCAAACAAACAAAGCAAAAACTTTGGTGTTTTGACATTGTGAGCCCTGGCTCAAATACACCCATGTTCTAAGGCTTAATGTCTGGTTCAGGCTTCTAGAACTCAGGTCCTGGTTCCTCTTCTCTGGTCTTCAGGGGAAAGGGGAAGAATCTCAGGGCAAAAGCACAACCATGAAAAGTGTGTGTGTATATCTGTGTCTGTGCATGCATGCATATACTGTAGTTTCTCCATATGTTAGATTTGGTGGCTAGCATTCTGCTTGGAACTTATGTCTTCATGAATGGCCGTATGCATGCACAAAGTTGAACTCAGTAGTTCACAATATCCGTATTAAATTAGGGGCAGCCATGAAGTTCCAACATACATGTGTCTATTGTGCAATGGTAGCCAGTCAAGAGACTGCTGAACCAAAGCCCAAAGAACAGTGGGCCTTTCATACATATCAAGGTGCTTCCTAATGCACATCTGGACACTGATGAGGAAGTGCCAGAGCTCAACAGGAATGCCAATGAACAACAGAAGTGCCTAACACTCATCAGAAATATCCAGTGCTCATCAGACTACTTTTGCTGATGCCCAGATGTGCATCTTCACAATTCCACAACCAGGATTTCATTGCATTTCTGCAACATAGCTATGGATGTATAAAGTTACAAAATGCAGATTGTGATGTGGGAAATCAGGCTTGTTTTTATTTGAATGCCATAGGGTGTGATGGATGTGTAGCTGTGGTTGATACTGAAGGTGTCGTGCTTCTTGGGATCCCTAAGAACTACCCACTGTCACATCACACTTGTAACATCACCAGTGCCTGGTTCCTGGGCCATCACAAGGGTTTGTCCCTGGGTATTAAGTTTTGGCCCTCAGTTTCTCTCTTGTGAGAGAGAAGAACAGCCAGGCACAGCTCCATCATGCCTGGACCCAGCAACTAATGAAAAGCATTACTTCCATTTCAACTGCAAGTGTTGTGGTCTTGGAGGGAGAGAAGAGCAACCAACATCTGATTGACTTAAGTCTTTCCCATCTCCTTTTCCTTGTGTGTTGCATCTTTTTAGATTGTGAGCCCAATGGCAGAGAACTATCAAAATTGGGACAGTCCTGACCTGGCAATCCAAGTCTCTTCTCACAACTTCTCTGCCGTGAGGCAATGCTGTATGTGAGACTTGGAGAGGGTTGGTCATTTAAGACTGGGAGATCTAGCTCCATTTGGGACTGGTTCTCCCACAATCATGGCATATCAGTGTCTCTCTGAGATGAACCTTTTGTGGTTTGTTTATTAATTTTGTCATATTGTTATGTATTTTTAACCATGTTTTATTGTTTAATTTTATACTTGGGAGGGAAGGTTGGGCTGGGGTCTTGTGGAGCTTGTTTTTTTATTGTTGTATATTATATACACTTTGCTGTTACCCACCTCGATCCTCAAAATGGAAGAGGTGGGATATAAATTATTATTATTATTATTATTATTATTATTATTATTATTATTATTATACCAACAGGTAGCCTGCATCCAAGGGCCAACATTGCTCCAGCTTCCATTTGCGAGTTTGCTACCATGGTTAATATAGCATGGACAAAACAAATCAATAGGCAGCTATTTAAACAGTACTCCTAGTTTCTGCCTCTGGAAAGTTATTGCCATCAGAGAAAAACAGAGCATGAGTCAAGGAAACATAAAAAGCAAAGTAAGATAAATATAAGCTATAAAATACATGATGGCATAAGAGAGGAAGTCGTAAAGCTTCCTTTGCAGCTACTTGTCCAGAAAAACCAGCATTTCTATGATTCACCCCATCGTAGTTCTTGTTGCTCATGAATCATGGAGTCACCCATTGGGTTCTTCACATAACCATCACTGACAGCTCTTGAAGGCTTCAGCTCAGTTCATCTTAATGCTGATTCAGTCCCAGGATTAAGTTACAAGCCTTGTTTTTTGGGAAGTTATGAAGTTATAGCAGAAGAGATTATCTCTGAACATGTGCAAAGTTTTTCCCATTAGTGGGCACCCTGCATACATACAAAGGGGGCTTCTGTCACTCTTAACATCACTCCAGTTGCTGTATTACTGCACAGAATAATAGAATCATAGAGTTGGAAGAGACCTCAAAGGTCATCCAGTTCAGCCCTATTCTGCCTCTAAGGAAGACACAATCAAAGGACTCCCTGTGACAGATGGCCATCCAGCCTCTCTTTAAAAATCTCCAAAGAAGGAGACTCTACCACACTCCAAGGCAGCATATTCCTCTGTTGAACAGCTCTTACCATCAAGAGGTTCTTCCTAATTTTGAGGTAAAGTCTCTTTTCCTTTAGTTTGATTCCATTGCTTCATGTTCCAGTCCCTGGAGCAGCAGAAAACAAGCTTGCTCCATCCTGAATGTGACATTCCTTCAAATATTTAAACATGGTTATCATGTCACCCATTAAACTTCTCTTTCCCAGGCTAAACATACCTAGCTCCATAATCTCTCTAGCATCCATTTTGTTTTGCTGCCTGCTTAAGACTACAAACACAGTGGGCTTGTAAAAATAAATAAATAGTATAATGTAGATTTTGCAGTGCAGGTAACTTATCACAGCCGTCCCCATGGCCACTCAACCCCACAAAAATTGTAATGCATGATTTTTATCTGATTTTTATCTATATTAACAAACCAGTTCCAATAGGTTCCAGTTGTGCCAGGAGCAGATTTTTTTGCAAAGTTAACAGAAGCAACAGTCGGGAGCAACAAATAGCTGGATTTGGCTTTAAGTTAGATCATCCAGGTGGGAAAGATGTGACTTGGAAGTTTCTGGACCGATGGGTCTCCTTTTGCCACTGCGCTGGTTCTCAAATGGCTCCCTGCCAGTTTCACTGGGAGCATACCTTCTGAATAAGAGCCAGGGATGTGAGCTAGTTTGGGCTCTTCTGCCTTCCCCAGACCAGTTCCAGGTAGAGATTCTGAAAAGGAATATGAAGGCCCCTTCCCAGGAGACAAGAAGGAGGAGACCCAGCCTCATTTTTCTCCTTTTGACTCCTTGTTTCCATTGTTCTGCAGCAGGCGTGTGGGGCCTTTGAGACGGCAGGCAGGGAAATTTTTCTGTCTGGACTTTGCAGACATCTCAGCACTCGGTATTAAAAATGGATGAGGGCTTGTCGGAGGCAGCCGTTTCATACTCAGTAGGCAGCAGTTGAATGCAGATCCACACTTGTTGCTGAATAAGTTCTCATGTCTTGTAACTTGGGAGCTGGAAAAGTTCCATTGGCTGTTCTGCCTGTCCAAATCTCTCTTCCCTTTACCTTGCTTGGGGCAGTTGTCATCAAAGTGGAATAAAGATGAAAAAAGTCATTAATGATGAAGAACGTACAACCTAAAAGAGGCTGCAACAGATTGCTTTTGCCTGAGCCTATTGGGAAGGGCAAGATCCCACCTCATCCTGTTCTATCCCCTGTTAGTTCACTGAGTGCAAACTACTTTTGTACTTTGGAATCAGTTTGTAACCATTGAAGTAAGCTGAGAACAAAGGAGGAAAGTGGGTGGAGGATGGAAAAGAGGAGTCATTTGAACCATCTCTGCCAAATCAGGAAGGTAAAGGGTATAGCCCTAAACTATAAATCCCAGGCTTCCATAGTCTGTAGCCACGGTAGTTAAAGAAGAATCATAGTGCTATAACTAGTGTAGTGTGAAATGGCTCTTGATGAACTGGGGAGAAATGCAATATCCCCACCCCCCCCCCCCCCCCCGCTTTTCCAGTTTCCAATTTATTCACACTTTGGCCAAGAGTGGAAATTTACCATCAGATTCCCAGAAACATTAACAGAAAGCACGCCTAGAAGAGAAGGTGGAGGGCTGCCAGGTGTGTGTTTTGCCCAGGTGTGCATCCATAGTCTCCCATTTTGGAAAGAACCTACAGAGCAAGGTGGAAACTCCCTGTTTTGTCAAACATCCTGGTTTTCTTCCAAATTGGGCAGTTTTACAGACCTAACCAGATGCCTTGGCACTGCTTTCTTTCTCTCCAGGATATTAAAATGAATTCATTGGTTTCCATTTTAACCACTTTGGAAAGTGACTTCCTGAATGAAACATTCCCTGAAAGGTTCATAAAGGTTCTCTGAATGAATGTTTTCTATACCAGCAAATAATATTAGGAAAGTGAGGGGGGATGAACAGTTGTGTATTGTACATAGATGCGTGTTTGAGTTGCACATAGATGTATGATGCACATTTGCTTTGGGCATGTTTGCACATTGGGCATGAAGATGCGCCTGGCCATTAGGCAGCGTGTTTGGTTGTGCAACGTCATTATTTCAGTAATAAGGCAACACTGTGCCACTGGCACTTAGCTCCACAAGCTAAATAACTGATGCTCTATATCTCCTTGATGTTAGATCTTAGGCAATATTGACTTTAGGACTAGTGTTCTAATAGGAACAGGTTCACCACAAAACAATGACATGCTTGAGTCAGTCCCTCTCCACTAAAACAAAAAATGATAGCTGGCATGCTGTATTGCAGTTACAAATTTGAAACCTAGAATTACCAATCCGCAAGTGCTCCGTATTCTATAATATTATGTATTTACACTCATGAGACTATTGCCATGATTATAAATAGCCGCCAAAACCCACCTTAATTACCAGCAGCCACACTGAATGGCTGGTGATCGGAGCACAGGAGGATGACGCTTCCAGCTCCCTCCCACCTAGGCTTGCCATTTGTTCTGGTAAACCTGGAAAAACTCAGATTGAAGGGACTAAAAAAATGTCCCAGCCATCTGGGTTGCTTGAACCAATAAATCCTGGATTTTTCCTTCATTGCAAGGGTTTGACATGAATTCAGATCACAAGGTTTTTATGTTTTCTTTTCTGTCTTAGAAATGGCATTGACAGAAAAACAAGTAAGTGATGTCGATGTACTGTAGTCTTTTCCAACCTGGTACTTTTTGTGATGGTTTGGACTACAGTTCCCATTGGCCCCACAGTGATCCTGTTGGTTGGGGTAGATGGGGTCTGTAGTCCAAAACATTGGCCATGGGGCAAGGATTTAGTTGGGCATGCTTTACTTTGAAAGTAAAAATCACTCAGTTTGCTAATTTCACAAAAAGAGCCTAACCAAGTGTGGCGATTGTGTGGCTCTCTAAATCCCCATAGTCCTAGCCAGTGATGGAGGTCCATCTCTTATGATGAACCAGAAGTTGCTACCATAAAGATAAAATATCTTGGATAGGTTCAGCCATGGCACCCAACAGCTATCATGGAATTGAGATGGTGAATCCGCTCACCATTTTATTTCAAATTTTGAAGAAGCTAACCTGACCCTCAGATAGCTTCTTTAAAGTTCACATTAAATCCTGGAGCAGATTCACCACCCTACTAATAAGAAAGATATCAACTGCTACTACTTTCAGCCTGTTCCCAGAATAATGGTTGTTATGGAATCTATGGCCCGGGGCAGACTGCTCCAAAAGGGCGGCCTGCCAGTGGCCTATTTTCCTCCACAGGGATGGCGCAGCCCCCAAACGGCGCACCGTCACAGCGGAGGAAAAAGAATCCGGTATTTCCGGGTTCTTTTTTGGGCACCGTAATGACGTCATGAGTGCGCCAGTGGCGCACTCGCAATGTAAGTGATGTGTGGTGCCATGTGGACGCTGCGCAGCGCTTACGTCACAATGGCGGTGCCCGTATACATGGGATGCTGCCATTGTTACGCCACCTGCACATACTAGGGTTAGGGAGCATGCGGTTGGTGTGTGCTCCCTAATCCTAGAATTGGCGTGGATACGCCACTTTATGGTAGTCTGTATCGCACCTATGTTTCATAGATATCCTACAAGATATCTTTAAGATCAACACAGAATTTCTGATGGAGAATGACATCAAGACTCCAGAACTGAGATGACAGGGACATGCAGATTTGTTAAAACCTGTGGCTGCTTCTCTCCAAGTTCCTAGGGAAAAGCAATCTTAAAGGACCAGAGGCAAAGCAATAGTACAGTGAGCTCTGGGGTTTGGTTCCAGGATCCTCGTGGATACCAAAATCTGTGGATGCTCAAGTCCCATTAAATACAAAGAGATTGTAAAATGGTATCCCTTATATAAAATAGCAAAATCAAAGTTTACTTTTTGGGAGTGTGTGTGTGTGTGTGAATATTTTCAAGCTTGTCTTAAAATTAGGCCTTGCTCTGTTTTATGTTTGACTGTTTTATGTTTGACTTGGATTTTAAATAGACAGATTTCCACTTCCCACATGTGTTAACTGGCCTCACATTTTTACACACTGGTCTTATTTATCCATTGTCTCACTATCTCATGTGTTAGGTAGGAAAAGCAGACTTTAAAAATAAAATGGCAGCAACCTCTACTGGTTTTTCTTGAGAATGCAACCATTGCTATGTCCAGAAAGAAGGACACATCATGAATCCTTAGGGGTTTTTTCTTCTTGTACACACATATAGCCAAAGGCTGAAAAGCTATACATGCTTACCTGTGAGCAAGCCCTGCTGAACTCAGTGCAACATCTTCTGAGTTGACATACATCTGTTTGGGCTGCAAATGAGCCATGCAGTTGTGACAGAGCAAAAAAAGAGGATGTGAAAGGTAGTATCTTAAGGTGCATCCAGAAAAGTCCCAGATTTTCTTCATCTTCTTTATTATTTTATTTTGTTCTTGGTGTTGGTATTAACTGCCTCAAGGTAATCCCAACTCATGGCGACCCTGCAGATAAAACATCTCCAAGATTTCCTATTTCCCGCTGCTCTGCTTAGGTCCTGTAAATTCATGCCCATGACCTCCTTAACAGAGCCCGTCCATGTAGCATGCAGTCTTCCTCTTTCTACATCCCTCCACCTTTCCTTGCTTTGTTGTCCTTTCCAATGAGTCATTCTTTCTCATGACGTGACCAAAGTATGACAGCCTCCATTTGATCATCTAGGCTTCCAGGGAGATTTCAGGCTTGATCTGTTCAAGGACCCATTTGCTTGTCTTTTTGGCTGTCCACGGTATTTTCTCCAGCACCACATCTCAAATGAATTGATTTTTCTCTTTATCTGCTTCCCTCACTATCCAGTTCTTGAAACCATAAATGGTAATAGGGAAATCAATGGCTT
This sequence comes from Sceloporus undulatus, assembly GCF_019175285.1. Taxonomy (NCBI): domain Eukaryota; kingdom Metazoa; phylum Chordata; class Lepidosauria; order Squamata; family Phrynosomatidae; genus Sceloporus; species Sceloporus undulatus. The sequence goes on along the minus strand of NC_056527.1, from coordinate 7,805,451 downwards.
GTACAATTCTAACTTTTGTGCTCAGTTGTATGTCTTTACATTTTAGGATTTTTTTCTAATTCTTTCATAGCTGCCCTCCACATTCCTAGCCTTCTTCCTATTTCTTGACAAAGACTAGGAATGGGGAGGGCAGCTATGAAAGATTTAGAAAAGATCCTTAAATATAAAGATATACAACTGACCACAAAAGTTAGAATCATGCAAGCCCATTGTTTTCCCTATTACCATGCATGGTTGCAAGAGCTGGACAGTGAGGAAGGCATTTTATATTGGGTTTAAATAAACCAACCTGGGGAGCTGATATAAAAAGTCTCTGATCATGCCAGGAGAGAAAATATTCTGGGATAAACAGAATGTTTATGAATTTTGATAATAAATTATTTAGCCAGCAACATAATGCTTAGTGACATCACAAGGAGGCATCCCTAGGTAACAGCTTTTTGCCTGGGATGATCCTGAACTGGTACCCTTAGGAAAGAGGGTATAAAGTTCCAGCCAGTGGCACTACATTCTGTCTCTTTTCTCACTCCCTCCAAACTCACCTTTTTCATTCTGGGCCCCTTGACACAGTCATTTGCTGGCTGGGTTTGGGTGGAGAAGTGTCCAGTTACATGCTTATAGGTGGACACACAGTGATGACATTGTCTTCAGGAACCGACTGGAGGACATCATGGAGGGTGCCTTCATCACTGGGCATCCAGCTGTTGGCACAGGGTTGAATGCTGCTCCACCATCCCCTGATCTCCACCAGCCCAAAGATGGCCATGTTGTGTGGATGGGGGAAACAGAATAAGAAAAGTGCTTTGAGGGAGATGGGGGCCATTGCATGAAGGAGGCAATAAATTTATCTCTCTAGGAAAACCCCAAAAAGACAGACACCAGCATTATGCTGACTTATGAAACTAACAGCATGCCTGCCAAAATATTTCTGCACACAGCACATAAGTCATCTACGAAATTTGCTACTACATGGTCTCAGGTGAGGATTTCATCACACCCTCACCTTGCTTCACTCACCAAATTTTACAAGGACTTCAGACACTGCCATCCATCACTTGCAAACCTGCCTTCCTTTACCCCTGATCCTTCTGTCATTTTTATTTATTTTCTTAGTGAAATTATTACTCACTTTTCTTCCAAGGAGCTCCAAGCAACATTCATTATTCTTCTTCCCAGTTTGACTCCCAATGCCTCTGGGGGTTTTTCTTTAGCCCCCCCCCCCCCCAACCCAAATCTTTTACAGAATTGTTGCATCATGTGCCTTCTGACAGGAAACTGTCTGGAAACAGACATAGGGATGGCTACCAGCCTAGATGGTTTTAAACAGGGGCGAAACTAATTTGTAAAGGGAGCAGCATGGCATAGTGGTTTGAGAGTTGGACTAGGACTCCAGGGAATGACCCCCAGGAGACAAGGGTTCAAATCCACACTTAGCTATGGAAAACCACTGGGTGACTTTGGGCAAGTTCCACTTTCTCAGCCTCAGCACACACTACTCCCATTAAATAGAATAGTGTAGTAAAATGGTATTCCCCCAAACAAATATTGCCAAGAAAGTCTAATGAAATTTTGCCTTATGGTAACCATAAGTTGGAAACCATTTAAAGGCACATAAACACAACTAGGCTAATTTATACAGGGTCAGTGATGTCTGGTGGCTTCCACTGTTGGGAGGAGTGGAAAATTTTTTAAAGGAGCCATCCAATTTCTGAAATTTGATAATAGACAGCAAGAAGTATGTTGGTGTCTTATCTGTAAGTTCCCCTTGAGATGATGTTAGATTTTTTTTTCAGCTCATTTACAACATCCATGATCATTTTAAGGTCATGGAAGCATAGCTGCATTTGTGATGCTCTTGTCCACACAGACATGCATTCAGTTTTGCATTTGGTTGCCCATTTATTTATGTATTCAGTTGTCCAGGTGGTCTTTAATACTGTATGAAGGTCTCATCAACAGGGTGAATTCCAAAAATCCAAGGCTACAGTTAAGATAGTCCTATCTTTCATGGCCACCACTTTCACTAAATCCAGTAACAGATATATGAACAGGGCCTGAGACACTGATCTGAAAGTGCAGGCAGGTATATATGGCTGGAGGTGATCCCTCTGTGGAGAGCAGTTTGTTCATGCTTTTGGCCCATTCACACTACACAAATATATCACGATATTCCACTTTAACTGTCATGTCAACATCCTATGGAATCCTGAAAGGTTTGGTTTGGTGAAGCACTAGGGGTCTCTGGTGGAGACTTCTTGCAAGTCCTGGGATTCCTTGGGATGCTACCATGACAGTTAAATATTAAACATTTCAATACAATGATGAAGTGTGAAAGGGCCCCTGCTCTGTTTGAATTGCTGTAAGACTTTCTTCCCCTGGATGTCCCCAGGCAGAGGCCACTGGATGCTCTATCTGAATTTCCTGAATTCAGTGAGTAATTCAACTCAATGGCCTGTGGAGCCTATTCCCTCTCTATGATCCTAAGATTCAAATCCCCAATCAGCCATTAAACACCTGTGTAGGATCTTGGGCAAGTCACACTTTTTCATTCTTAAAGGAAAGCAATGGTAAACCTGTTCTGGAAAAAAACAATCTTTCCAAGAAACCCCTCAGATAGGGTCACCATAAGTCACAGCCAACTTGAAGGTAGAGTACAACAGCTGATCTAGGGGTGCATCTGCACTGTAGAAATAATGCAGTTTGACACCACTTTTAAGTGCTGTAGCTCCAGCCTATGCAATGCTGGGGAATGTATGTCATTTTACAAGGTCTCTTTAGCTTTCTCTGCCAAAGAGTGCTAGTGTCTCACAAAACTACAAATGCCGTGATTCTGCAGGATGGAGCCATGGGAGTTATTGGTGTCAAACTGCATTATTTTTACAGCTTACATGCACCCCAGCTTCAGCTTAAAGACGATAAACAATAAGAAGGGAGAGCAGGAGTCTTGGAGTTACCCATTCACAATGAGAATCCAAACAACAAATACAGTGGGCCCTTGTTATCCACTGGGGTTTGGTTCCTGGACCCTTGTGGATAACAAAAACCGTGGATGCCCAAGTCCCATTAAATACAATGGTGTAGTAAAATAGTATTCCTTATATAAAATGGCAAAATCAAGGTCTGCTTTTTGGAATTTATAAATTTCAAAAATAGTTTTGAATCATGGATGCTTGAATCCATGGATGAAAAATCTGACTATATAAAGGTCATGCATATGACTAGAGGTCATGTGGACACAGTACTATGTATTGGTGATTTTCAGGTTTGAACTGACACAGAAGTTGTCACGTATAATATGTAGATCTCTGTCCTTTTTTGCTGGCCCTCTTTCCCCACCTCTTTGTAATGCGGAAGAGACCACCCTCTTCAATGGGCTCCCATCCTTTCCTCGAGCGTCTTTTATATGGATTCAAAGCAGGAGACATCAACACACAGTGAGGCAGGCCAGACACTGAGTGAAAGGAGAAGAAAAGGAAGTGGAGAGCCATGGCCCATGTGGCTAATTGGATCAGCCTTCCCCATGGTCCACCTGCCTCTTGGAAGAAAGATCAAGCTTTCAAATGTTTTTTAAAAAACCTATCCATCTTTTTCAGTAAGAGAAAAAGGCCAAAGAAATACCACCTGGCAGCCAAGTGATCTCTTGGCAGCTCAGGCAGCTGGTAACTGCACAACCAATATGCCAATTGGCAAATGAGGGATGGCTGTGTTTCTCCAGACGTTTGGAGACAGAGAATGGTGGTTTCTACCAGGCCCTCTCCAAGGCAATGAAACTTGCCAAGAAAACCCCACGATCGGTTTGCCTTAGAGTCACTATAAGTCTAAAACAACCTGCAGGCACACAACAACAACAACAACAACAAATGGTTTCCAGTCTTTGAAAAAGTCTTCAGTTGGCTGATGATGTTCTTTTAGAACAGACATTACTTTGGCCATTCGTGCTAACTTAGCAACCTTATTAATGCTTCAGTCCTTTCCCCAAACAATATTCTTGTTGCTGTTGCCATATATCGAAGGAAGCCCTTGACTTCATACTTGCACACAGATGCACACAGACCTGTATTTGTCCTTGCTGTGGAACACACAGTTTCCCCCTCTGCACACCACTCTGAGTCAACTACTATGTGGTGGTGCACAGGTGTGCATGTTTTTAGGCTGGAAAGGGAGGGAAATAGCAATTCCTGTGAAAAAATAACAGAAACATCAACACGCCTCCTGCCAATCCCTGGTACAGGATCAGAACTGAGGCAAGCCAGAGCACAGAACACATATAGAAAGGACCCAAGGATGCTAGATTACAAGGGGGCAGGAATCAAAACAAAAGGAAATCCTTTTTATCCCACGTTTAGTGCAAAATAATGAGAAATAAGGGCTTGATCTGAGTCAGCAGACACTGTGTATCAACACAGGGCCACCGATGGTGCTGAAATGCATTTTCAGTCCCACGTATATTGGACTTCAGACAATGTAAGATCTTCCTTCCAACCTACAGTTGCTTGTTGAGAACTGACTCAAGCCATCTGCTCTTCTAGATCTCTCACTTTTGAGGTTATTATTACTGTTGGCCTCCTGCCCAGGGAAGTGGGCACAGAGTACATCATGCGTACCGCTCTTCCAGGCGGATCTGCACTTAGGCTTACCAACTCCCTCAAGTGCATTAATGGGTTTCCTGTACACTTCCGTTTTTGAAATGCATCTTCCCAGACAACCAGAAGAGAGCTTTTTGGAGTCTTTCTTTCCCTGGCTTACTGTTCACATTGACCTTTTTTGTCCCGAGGTCAGCTCTTCTGAAAACTACCACGTGAAGTGAAAATTATTTTCACCTGTCACAACCAAGCGGTTCTCAGAGAAAAACAATGAGAACTACGATTGATGATCCATCTCCTCCTGAAACATCCCAAAGGAATTTAAGGGATGGGTTAGCCCAATTATGTCCTACATTTGAAAGGCTACCCCAGCCCAAATTTGGCTTAACCATTAAGAACCATAAGGAGAGTGCAGGTACGTGGGTCTCTTGATTTTCCCATGCATTCTGTTATCTGATATTTTATTTTATTTGACCTCTGATGTTCTGAGTCTGTTGCCTCCTTATTTTATCTAGGGCGGGTTACACACTGCCATTAAAGTACGTGCGGAGTGCGTACTAGGGTTAGGGAGGTGCGGTGCTTCTGCACCTCCCTAACCCTAATACGCGCTCTGTGCATAAAAAATGATGGTGGCCGTTCCAGACGGCCGCCGCCATGAGGATGTCACGGCCGCACCGCCTCTATATGGGGCGGTGCGGACATGACGTCCTCACTCCGCGCCAGGGCGCCTAGTGCGCCCTTAGCGCGGACCAGGAAGGAGCTCCATTTCGGAGCTCCTTCCTGGTTTCTGGCGCTGCTTTGTGTCGCTGAGTGCAGCCTTCAGACAGCTGCGCCCAGCGAAGCAAGGGAGAAAGGGGCCAAGCGGCCCCTTTCTCCTTCTCCCCAAAACGCTGCGCAGCGCTTACGTCACAATGGCGGTGCCCGTATACATGGGATGCTGCCATTGTTAGCGCCACCTGCACATACTAGGGTGTAGGGAGCATGCGGTTGGTGTGTTGCTCCCTAATCCTAGAATTGGGAGGATACGCCACTTATGGTAGTCTGTATCGCACCTATGTTTCATAGATATCCTACAAGATGATCTTTAAGATCAACCAGGAATTTCTGATGGAGAATGACATCAAGACTCCAGAACTGAGATGAACAGGGACATGCAGATTTGTTAAAACCTGTGGCTGCTTCTCTCCAAGTTCCTAGGGAAAAAGCAATCTTAAAGGACCAGAGGCAAAGCAATAGTACAGTGAGCTCTGGGGTTGGTGTCCAGGATCCTCGTGGATACCAAAATCGTGGATGCTCAAGTCCCATTAAATACAAAAGATTGTAAAATGGTATCCCTTATATAAAATAGCAAAATCAAAAGTTTACTTTTTTGGGAGTGTGTGTGTGTGTGTGAATATTTTCAAGCTTGTCTTAAATTAGGCCTTGCTCTGTTTTATGTTTGACTGTTTTATGTTTGACTTGGATTTTAAATAGACAGATTTCCACTTCCCACATGTGTTAACTGGGCCTCACATTTTTACACACTGGTCTTATTTATCCATTGTCTCACTATCTCATGTGTTAGGTAGGAAAAGCAGACTTTAAAAATAAAATGGCAGCAACCTCTACTGGTTTTTCTTGAGAATGCAACCATGCTAGGCCAGAAAGAAGGACACTCATGAATCCTTAGGGGTTTTTCTTCTTGTAACACATATAGCCAAAGGCTGAAAAGCTATACATGCTTACTGTGAGCAAGCCCTGCGTGACTCAGTGCAACATCTTCTGAGTTGACATACACGGTTTGGGCTGCAAATGAGCCATGCAGTTGTGACAGAGCAAAAAAAGAGGATGTGAAAGGTAGTATCTTAAGGTGCATCCAGAAAAGTCCCAGATTTTTTCATCTTCTTTATATTTTATTTGTTCTTGGTGTTGGTATTAACTGCCTCAAGGTAATCCCAACTCATGGCGACCCTGCAGATAAAACATCCCAAGATTTCCTATTTCCCGCGGCTCTGCTTAGGTCCTGTAAATTCATGCCCATGACCCTTAACAGAGCCCGTCCATGTAGCATGCGGTCTCCGTTTCTACATCCCTCACTATCCTGCTTTGTGTCCTTTCCAATGAGTCATTCTTTCTCATGACCGTGACCAAAGTATGACAGCCTCCATTTGATCATCTAGGCTCCAGGGAGATTTCAGGCTTGATCTGTTCAAGGACCCATTGCTTGTCTTTTTGGCTGTCCACGGTATTTTCTCCAGCACCACATCTCAAATGAATTGTTTTTTCTCTTTATCTGCTTCCCTCACATCCAGTTCTGAAACCAAAATGGTAATAGGGAAATCAATGGCTTGTACAATTCTAACTTTGGTGCCAGTTGTATGTCTTTTACATTAGGATTTTTTCTAATTCTTTCATAGCTGCCCTCCACATTCCTAGTCTCTTTCCTATTTCTTGACAAAGACTAGGAATGGGAGGGCAGCTATGAAAGATTTAGAAAAGATCCTTAAATTAAAGATATACAACGGACCACAAAAGTTAGAATCATGCAAGCCCATTGTTTTCCTATTACCATGCAGGGTTGCAAGAGCTGGACAGTGAGGAGGCATTTATATTGGGTTTAAATAAACAACCTGGGAGCTGATAGAAAAAGTCTCTGAGCAGGCCAGGAGAGAAAATATTCTGGGATAAACAGAATGTTTATGAATTTTGATAATAAATTTGCCAGCAACATAATGCTTAGTGACATCACAAGGAGGCATCCCTAGGTAACAGCTTTTGCCTGGGATGATCCTGAACTGGTACCTTAGGAAAGAGGGTATAAAGTTCCAGCCAGTGGCACTACATTCTGTCTCTTTTCTCACCCCTCAAAACTCACCTTTTTCATTCTGGGCCCCTTGGACACAGTCATTTGCTGGCTGGGTTTGGGTGAGAAGTGTCCAGTTACATGCTTATAGGTGGACCACACAGTGATGACATGTCTTCAGGAACCTCCTGGAGGACATCATGGAGGGTGCCTTCATCACTGGGCATCCAGCTGTTTGCACAGGGTTGAATGCTGCTCCACATCCCCTGATCTCCACAGCCCAAAGATGGCCATGTTGTGTGGGATGGGGAAACAGAATAGAAAAGTGTTTGAGGGAGATGGGGGCCGTTGCATGAAGGAGGCAATAAATTTATCTCTCTAGGAAAACCCCAAAAAGACAACACCAGCATATGCTGACTTATGAAACTAACAGCATGCCTGCCAAAATATTTCGCACACAGCACATAAGTCATCACGAAATTTGCTATACATGGTCTCAGGGTGAGGATTTCATCACACCCCACCTTGCTTCACTCACCAAATTTTACAAGGACTTCAGACACTGCCATCCATCACTTGCAAACCTGCCTTCCTTACCCCTGATCCTTCGGTCACTTGTTTATTTATTTTCTTAGTGAAATTTTTACCACTTTTCTTCCAAGGAGCTCCAAGCAACATTCATATTCTTCTTCCCAGTTTGACTCCCAATGCCTCGGGGGTTTTTCTTTAGCCCCCCCCCACCCCCAACCCAAATTTTACAGAATGTGGCATCATGTGCCTTCTGACAAGAAACGTCTGAAACAGACATAGGGATGGCTAACAGCCTAGATGGTTTAAACAGGGGCGAAACTAATTGGTAAAGGAGCGAAGGTCATAGTGGTTTGAGAGTTGGACTAGGACTCCAGGGAATGACCCCCAGGAGACAAGGGTTCAAATCCCCGCTTAGCTATGGAAAACCACTGGGTGACTTGGGCAAGTTCCACTTTCTCAGCCTCAGCACACACTACTCCCATAATAGAATAGTGTAGTAAAATGGTATTCCCCCAAACAAAATATGCCAAGAAAGTCTAATGAAATTTTGCCTTATGGTAACCATAATTGGAAACCATTTAAAGACACATAACACAACTAGGCTATTTATACAGGGTCAGTGATGTCTGGTGGCTTCCACTGTTGGGAGGAGTGGGAAATTTTTTAAAGGAGCCATACAGTTTTCTGAAATTTGATAATAGCAGCAGAAGTATGTTTGGTGTCTTATCTGTAAGTTCCCCTGAGATGATGTTAGATTTTTTTCAGCTCATTACAACATCCATGATCATTAAGGTCATGGAAGCATAGCTGCATTTGTGATGCTCTTGCCCACAGACATGCATTCAGTTTTGCATTTGGTTGCCCATTTTATTATGTATTCAGTTGTCCAGGTGGTCTTTAATACTGGTATGAAGGTCCTCATCAACAGGTGAATTCCAAAAATCCAGGCTATGGTTAAGATAGTCCATCTTTCATGGCCACCACTTTCACTAAATCCAGTAACAGTATATGAAACAGGGCCTGAGACACTGATCTGAAGTGCAGGCAGGTATAATATGGCTGGAGGTGATCCCTCTGTGGAGAGCAGTTGTTCATGCCTTTGGCCCATTCACACTACACAAATATATCACGATATCCACTTTAACTGTCATGCCAACATCTATGGAACCTGGAAGGTTAGTTTGGTGAAGCACTAGGGTCTCTGGTGGAGACTCTTGCAAGTCCTGGGATTCCTTGGGATGCTACCATGACAGTTAAATATTAAACATTCATACAAGGATGAGTGTGTGAAAGGGTCCCTGCTCTGTTGTGAATTGCTGTAAGACTTTCTTCCCTGGATGTCCCCAGGCAGAGGCCATGGATGCTCTACCTGAATTTCCTGAATTCAGTGAGTAATTCAACCAATGGCCTGTGAGCCTATTCCCTCTCTATGATCCTAAGATTCAAATCCCCAATCAGCCATTAAACACTGTGTAGGACTGGGGCAAGTCACACTTTTTCATTCTTAAAGGAAGGCAATGGTAAACCTGTTCTGGAAAAAAACATCTTTCCAAGAAATCCCTCAGAAGGGTCACATAAGTCACAGCCAACTTGAAGGTAGAGTACAACAGCTGATTCAGGGGTGCATCTGCACTGTAGAAATAATGCAGTTTTGACACCACTTTTAAGTGCTGTAGCTCCAGCCTATGCAATGCTGGGGAATGTATGTCATTTTACAAGGTCTCTTTAGCTTTCTCTGCCAAAGAGTGCTAGTGTCTCACAAAACTACAAAATGCCGTGATTCTGCAGATGGAGCCATGGGAGTTATTGGTGTAAAACTGCATTATTTTTACAGCTTACATGCACCCCGGCTTCAGCTTAAAGACGATAAACAATAAGAAGGGAGAGCATGAGTCTTGGAGTTACCCATTCACAATGAGAATCCAAACAGCAAATACAGTGGGCCCTTGTTATCCACTGGGGTTTGGTTTCCTGGACCCTTGTGGATAACAAAAACCGTGGATGCCCAAGTCCCATTAAATACAATGGTGGTAGTAAAATAGTATTCCTTATATAAAATGGCAAAATCAAGGTCTGCTTTTTGGAATTTAAAATTTCAAAAATAGTTTTGAATCAGGATGCTGTGAATCCATGGATGAAAATCTGACTATATAAAGGTCATGTATATGACATATAGAGGTCATGTGGACACAGTGCTATGTTATTGGTGATTTTTCAGGTTTGAACTGACACAGAAGTTGTCACGTAAATAATGTAGATCTCTGTCTTTTTTGTGGCCCTCTTTCCCCACTCTTTGTAATGCGGAAGTGACCACCCTCTCAATAGGCTCCCATCCTTTCCTCGAGCGTCTTTTATATGGATTCAAAGCAGGAGACATCAACACACAGTGAGGCAGGCCAGACACTGAGTGAAAGGAGAAGAAAAGGAAGTGGAGAGCCATGGCCCATGTGGCTAATTGAATCAGCCTTCCCCATGGTCCACCTGCCTCTGTGGAAGAAAGAATCAAGCTTTCAAAGTTTTTTTAAAAAACCTATCCATCTTTTCAGTAAGAGAAAAAGGCCAAAGAAATACACCTGGCAGCCAAGTGATCTCTTGGCAGCTCAGGCAGCTGGTAACTGGCACAACCAATATGCCAATTGGCAAAGAGGGATGGCTGTGTTTTCTCAGACGTTTGGAGACAGAGAATGGTGGTTTCTACCAGGCCCTCTCCAAGGCAATGAAACTTGCCAAGAAAACCCCATGATCGGTTTGCCTTAGAGTCACTATAAGTCTAAAACAACCTGCAGGCACACAACAACAACAACAACAACAACAACAACAAATGGTTTCCAGTCTTTCAAAAAGTCTTCAGTTGGCTGATGATGTTCTTTAGAACAGACATTACTTTGGCCATGTCGTGCTAACTAGCAACCACTTATTAAGTGCTTCAGTCCTTTCCCCAAAAGAATATTCTTGTTTGCTGTTGCCATATATCGAAGGAAGCCCTTGACTTCATACTTGCACACAGCTGCACACAGACCTGGATTTGTCCTTGCTGTGGAACACACAGTTTCCCCTCTGCACACCACTCTGAGTCAACTACATGTTGGTGGTGCACAGGTGTGGCATGTTTTTAGGCTGAAAGGGAGGGAAAGAGCAATTCTTTCGGCCGTTGGAGGGAGAGAGCAGGCCGGCCCAGAGTCATCAGGGGCTGGGCCTGAAGACAGAGTGCCCCTCCCTCCAAACTGTCATCTTTTCGGCCGTTGAGGGAGAGAGCAGGCCGGACGCAGCGTCATCAGAGGCTGGGCCTGAAGACAGAGTGCCCTCCCTCCATAACTGTAATCTTTCGGCCGTTGAGGGGAGAGAGCGGCCGGCCCAGCGTCATCAGGGGCTGGCCTGAAGACTGAGTGCCCTCTCCATAACTGTCACTTTCGGCCGTTGAGGGAGAGAGCAGGCGGCCCAGCGTCATCAGGGGCTGGCCTGAAGACGAGTGCCTCCCTCCATAACTGTCATCTTTCGGCCGAGGGAGAGAGCAGGCCGGCCCGTGTCATCAGGGGCTGGCCTGAAGACGAGTGCCCTCCCCCATAACTGTCATCTTTCGGCCGTTGAGGGAGAGAGCAGGCCGGCCCAGCGTCATCAGGGGCTGGCCTGAAGACGAGTGCCCTCCCTCCAACTGTCATCTTTCGGCCGTTGAGGGAGAGAGCAGGCCGGCCCAGGTCATCAGGGGCTGGCCTGAAGACGAGTGCCCTCCCTCCATAACTGTCATCTTTCGGCCGTTGAGGGAGAGAGGCAGGCCGGCCCAGCGTCATCAGGGGCTGGCCTGAAGACTGGTGCCCTCCCTCATAACTGTCATCTTTCGGCCGTTGAGGGGAGAGCAGGCCGGCCCAGTGTCATAAGGGGCTGGCCTGAAGACGAGTGCCCTCCCTCCATAAACTGTCATCTTTCGGCCGTTGAGGGAGAGAGAGAGGCCAGCCCAGTCATCAGGGGCTGGCCTGAAGATACAGTGTCTTAATTGTAGATTTTTCTTGTACTGTTATATAATTTTCTTGTACACCGCTATGGATCTATTTGGAATAGCGGTTTATAAATAAAACATATTATTATTATTATTAATTCCTGTGAAAAAGTAACAGAAACATCAAACACGCCTCCTGCCAATCCCTGGTACAGGATCAGAAATGAGGCAAACCAGAGCACAGAACACATATAGAAAGACCCAAGGATGCTAGATTACAAGGGGGCAGGAATCCAAAAACAAAAGGAAATCCTTTTATCCCACGTTTATTGCAAAATAATGAGAAATAAGGGCTGATTCGAGTCAGCAGACACTGTGTATCAACACAGGGCCACCGATGGTGCTGAAATGCATTTTCAGTCCCACGTAGATTGGACTTCAGACAATGTAAGATCTTCCTTCCAACCACAGTTGCTTGTTGAGAACTGACTCAAGCCATCTGCTCTTCTAGATTTCTCACTTTTGAGGTTATTATTACTGTTGGCTCCTGCCCAGGGAAGTGGGCACAGAGTACATCATGCGTACCGCTCTTCCAGGCGGATCTGCACTTAGGCTTACCAACTCCCTCAAGTGCATTAAGGGTTCCTGTACACTTCCGTTTTTGAAATGCATCTCCCAGACAACAGAAGAGAGCTTTTTGGAGTCTTTCTTTCCCGGCTTACTGTTCACATTGACCTTTTTTGTCCCGAGGTCAGCTCTCTGAAAACTACACGTGAAGTGAAAATTATTTCACCTGTCACAACCAAGCGGTTCTCAGAGAAAAACAATGAGAACTACAATTGATGATCCATCTCCTCCTGAAACATCCCAAAGGAATTTAAGGGATGGGTTAGCCCAATTATGTCCTACATTTGAAAGGCTACCCCAGCCCAAATTTGGCTTAACCATAAGAACCATAAGGAGAGTGCAGGTACGTGGGTCTCTTGATTTTCCCATGCATTCTGTTATCTGATATTTATTTTATTTGACCTCTGTGTGAGTCGTTGCCTCCTTATTTATCTAGGGCGGGTTACACACTGCCATTAAAGTACGTGCGGAGTGCGTACTAGGGTTAGGGAGGTGCGGTGCTTCTGCACCTCCCTAACCCTAATACGCGCTCTGTGCATAAAAATGATGGTGGCCGTTCAGACGGCCGCCGCCATGAGGATGTCACGGCCCACCGCCTCTATATGGGGCGGTGCGGACATGACGTCCTCACTCCCGCCAGGGCGCCTAGTGCGCCCTTAGGCGGACAGGAAGGAGCTCCATTTCGGAGCTCCTTCTGGTTTCTGGCGCTGCTTTGTGTCGCTGGGTGCAGCCTTCAGACAGCTGCGCCCAGCGAAGCAAGGGAGAAAGGGGCCAAGCGGCCCCATTTCTCCTTCTCCCCATAAAAAAGAA
>NC_056527.1:7773280-7792159 GCF_019175285.1 Sceloporus undulatus | reverse complement strand
GCTTCCCCACAGCCTGAAAAGCGGTGGATCGGGGCCTCAGCGGCTGCCGTTCTGGCAGCTGAGGCCCCGATACACCGGGGAAAGGGGCGGGTACAGCCCGCCCCAAATGGGCGGTCTGTAACCCACCTAATTATATCTTGTATTACTATCTATTGTTTTATATGTATTTTTTAGAATGTACATCATTGGCAGGTTTCTTTTTTATCGCTTTTATTGTCTGTATGTACAGCGCTGTGTAAATCTACAGCGCTAGATAAATATAATAATTATAATAATTAATAATAATAATAATAATAATAATAATCCTGCTGACCACTCTTTGGAACTGGATGCCAAATTAGGCTGTATCTGCACTGCAGAAATAATCCAGTTTGACACCATTTTAACAGTTATGGTTCAATGCAATAGAATTTTGGGAATTGTAGTTTATTGTTTCACCAGAGCTTGCTGACAGAGAAGGCTAAATGTCTCTCAAATCTACAATTCCCAGAATTCCATAGCATTGAGTCATGGCAATTAAAGTGGTGTTGAACCGTATTATTTCTGCAGTGAGGATGCAGCCTTAGTGAGGTCTTGGACAGTTTCTTTTCTTATTTTGTGGAGTTTCTTGACCTATCCCAGAGCTTGGAAATCATGGGATGCAGGGTTTAGAAGAGTTCTTGTTTGGACAACATATCCCAGAATGCCCAGGCACCATGAGCTACGGACTGAGGGATTCTGGGATTTAATTTAGCTACCTAAATTATATAGTCCTAACTAGAGTAAGTCCATTGAATCAATTGTTAAATGGTGAATGAACACCTAGGAAAATCTAATTGATTCGGGACTCTCCTCTTGCTGGGATTAATAATTTTAGATTGCTTTTTAAAAAACCTCCAGCTCCCAGATTCTCCTGGCCATGTTGAATGAAGGATTCTGGGCTTTGTTGTCCAAAGAAGAACTTTTCCAGGATGTGCATCTGTCCATGCTCCCCCTTCTTCTCCTTCAGAATAAAAAATAAAATAATATATTATGCAATAAAATAAAATATTTTTAGGAGGCTGATAGCATCATCACCACCTGCATGCCCCTTTTTTGCCCTTGCTCTCATTCCAAATCAAACATATTTTGTGGGGGTTTAAATTGGTCAGTGTCGCACTATACTGCTATTATTCCACTTTTAATTGCTATTGCTGCCTCTTGTGGAATTCTGGGGTTTCTAGTTTAGGAGGCCTAAGAGCCCTCTGGCTGAGAATTCCAAATGACCTCTACCTAAACTGTAAATCCCAGGATTCCACAGCAGGCAGCCATAGCAGTTAAAGTGGAATAATAGCACTATAACAGTGTAGTGTGATATTCAGTTAGCTCACTGTTTACAAAAACCTGACAAACCTGTTCAAAATAGGGACAACTGTGGGGTGAGCCCTAGGTTATGAATGCTTATCTAGCCAGCAAAAAATAGGCTGAAATTTAGCATGGGAGATGTAACTCCCATGATGTAGGTAAAATCTCTCTTCTGATTTGACCCCCCCCAAACCCACCTTAGTAGCCAGGTAGCCACCTCAACAGAGGGGTTCTAAGGCACTGGTGAGCAGTGCACTAAAGGATGACACAACCAGCAACCTTCAACCAGCAAAATCCAATTCGACTTGTTGCAAATGCTCATCACATCACTGCTCATCAATGGAATGTGCTGAATGTGCCATCCTTCAGTGCCCCACTTACTAACTTCTCAGCTGGTACTGCTGCCTGGCTTCTAAGGTGGCGCTTTTTTGGGGGGGGGGGGCTTTTCAGTTATGGCAAAGGTGCAACAGCCATAAAAGTGAATTGCAACATTTACGAGGTTGTAAGTCTAGCTTATGACACTGTAAATACTGAACGGGATGCCAGACATCTTTCTGCATGGTGGATACTGGATATCTGAGTCAAGCAGCAAGGAACATGATGAGACACAACCTCAAAGAACACAAACCAGGATTGTGGTTGTCCTTCTAATTTTACAAACCAGGAGGTTTAGGATAGAATTCAGTTTAGGAAACCCCACTGGAATATAGCAAAGAATAAGCATAGCCAGGAATTTACGAAGTAGATGCGAAACGCTACTGTCAAGAGAGAGAAGCCTATAAAACATTTATTAATCCATCCATTTTTATTGGTTTAATTTATATCCTATATTTCTCCCAACATGGGATGGGACCCATGGGGGACTTACAGTAGGTCAAAACAGAATACAGGCAAAACAACAAATAGTACCAAAGCATAAGAAAAGCAATTAGATTAAAAACACTAATTTACAACATTTTAAAAACATTTCAAGCATAATAATGAAAATAAAAGTACAGCTTTTAAAAGAGGCTTCTATAACAGCCAGTTGCTGCAATGCTAGAAATCTGGGGACTGAAGGAGAATTTCATGGGGGAGGGCAAAATCTTATTTGGGGGGGAAATGCCTTCATTTTGCCCCACTTAGTTACCCCTCTGTCTGGCACTAGGATTGTCAGTTCTGTTCAGGAATATCCAAAGGCCAAGATCAGAGATCTAGTTACAGACTGTGTTGACGTCAGGCCCTGGTAATATCCTCAAGCGTGCTACATCAGCCATCCACCATAGTTGCTTAGAGCATGTACTGTAATTGAAATAATAAACACGAAATCTAACAAACGAGAAAAATATTTATCTAGATGGAAATTAAGTTTTCCAAGCTTGGCACTGAACAAAAATGTGCACTTTTCTCATGTCTATTTTAAGCAACATTACGACTGCTGCTTTTAAGGATACATGGGAGCCATAGCCCAATGGAAGAAAGTTTTCCAAACTCAGTTTTAAACTCTCTCTCTCTCTCTCTCTCTATATATATATATATATATATGCACACACAGTAGCCAGCATTGAACTATGACTCTTGGAGAACAAAGTTTGAAACCTCTCTCAGCCATAGAAGTCACACTCTCTTGGCCTCAGAGGAAGGCAAAGGCAAATCTCCTCTGAACAAATGTTGCCAAGAAAACCCTGTGATTCACCTTGAGGTCACCATACGTCGGAAAGGACTTGAAGGCGCACAGCAACAACAACAGCAGCTCTAAAGCATCTTGCAGCAATGGGGGCTAGGAACACACTTTATAATATACATATAATTTTTGAGGCATTGCTCTCACTCTGAGACTCATCTTTTGCTCTCATCCTTGCCCCAAAGACCTGAGAAGAGGGGACTGGTCCTAAGAACTGGGAACACTATGCCCCACTGTGTCTAGCTAATAATTTTGGAAGACAATGCAGGGGTTATGGGGTAGGAACTGTGGATTCCAGTAAAGGCCATCCATTTCCTTCTAATCTGGAGCATTGTACCTTTCTCTTGTCCAGTCAAGATGCCTGTTTTTCAGGTTTAATGTTTAATATTTAATTTGACAAATGCTAGGGAACTTTGTCCACCTGGTCACAGGAATTGAAAGGCAGAGGGAGACACAAGGGTGTTTGTGATCTCAGCCCTGGGGAGTCTTGAGGAAGATGATTTCTTGCTCAAGAGAGAGAGAGAGACCTTGACATGTAAGTACCAAAATGTATTTACAAATTTGGCCTGGAATTGAATAAGGCACTTGTGTCATCATAAGTGGAATTACATCTGTGGGAATGGACTCTAGTGTGTCTACACTCAGCCAGGGAATGCCCTGATGTTATCGTGGAGGAGAGCCAGTGAAGTGCCTGATGCACAACAGGACTGATGCACATTGAGACATCGGCTTGGGAATGCCAAAGGGCATTGATACTGACCAATGCACACCCGCACACTTTCTGGTCTCCCATTACACATCTTCACAGTACACTAATAGGCTTTTCTTAGTACCTCTGCTATGTAGCTAAATGCATGTAAAGTTACGTAACATAGCCCATGATAGAGAATTCCAGCCAGAAAATAGTTGTTGGGATTTGTTTTATTTTTAAATAATTGTATCATCCTGGTACACCAGTTTCCCCCCAAGGAACAATATGAAACCAGCAGGTGAGCAGATGTGATGCACGTTCTCCAGCTGATATGGAAAAAGGCTCAGAGAAGAGACCACCTGCTTCACAATCTTTTTTGAGCCCTTTTGAGTCTTCAGGGAAGAGACAGAATATGAAAGCAGCATCACCTTTGGGAAGGACCTCTGTCTCTGAATTAGTGGGACGGTAAGCAGCACATAAATTAAAACCAATAACTAAACACTGTTCATTTCCAGTAATCCCATTAGTTTGTAATAGGCCAGGGTTTTTCAAGTCCTGGAAGCTTATGGGGATAATGACAGAGACTGGGGGCACAGCGATCCCATGCATTGCATATTAAGGATCCAATGTTCTATCCATGACCTTAAGAAAATCCCAGTAGTGGACACCTTGAGAACCAGTGTGGTATAGTGGTTTGAACAAAGGACTGGCGTAGCAATAGCATAGCAATAGCATTTACATTTCTATACCACTTATCGGTGAACTCAGCACTCTGTAAGCAGTTTACAGTCTGGAAGCCAATTGCCCCCAACAAGCTGGGTACTCATTTTACCAATCTACAAGAGGATGGAAACCTGAGTCAACCTTAGACTAGGACTCTGGAGATTGGGATTCAATTCCCAATAGGCTATGGAAATTCGCTAGGTTATCTTCTCAGCTGCAGAAAACCCCATGATAGATTCACCTTAGGGTTGCTGCAAGTTGGAAACAACTAGAAGGCACACAGCAACAGTAGTCACCTTGAAACCTGAGTATCAGAATCAGGGAGGGATTGTGAGGGTAAAAGGGCCAGCAGAGTGATAGGAGTTGAAGGGTTGGAACTATGAAGCCAACCTGGATATGGGTCCCATCCCACCATGTGTCTAATACAGACATGCAATGTTTTATGGAGAATTAGTGCTGGAGAACCCCTGTATTGGCCCTTAATTAACCAGCATTTTCTTCATGTGAGTAGGGAGGAAGGTTTTAATTACTTGTTCCATGGCATTCTTTTCTTTTTCTTCCTTGGAGAAGAATGGTGCTGCTTTGTTCTTCAAGAATGCAAGCAAAACAAAGGCAAGGAAAAGGGTCACTAGAGCATACGAAACAGAAACTGACTGATTGGGGGACAGTTAAAGGGCAATTCATCACTACCTCTTCAGTCCTCTTAAAAAGGGACAACAATTACAAGGTAGAAGCTTTTAATTAACACTGCAGGGGATCTTTGTTGAATATAATTTACTCCTAAATAAACATTATTTTAGGATCTTGGCCATGGGTTAATCAGGTACTGCTGGATAATATAAACACTACATGAAGTGCAAAACATCTGTTCTCATTTGACTTCCAACTGATTGTGGAAAGCAGCATCTCTGCAACCAAGGGATTTTAATTCGAGTTTTACAGGCCCAGACATTCAAATCCAGAGATGGAACTGGATAATAATTGCCATCATTCCTTATGCTTGCCACCTTCCTCCATTCTCCAAAGCCATCTCTTGGATCCCATGCAAACACACTCCTCCCCTTCTTTTCTCTGAAACTGGTAGTAGATCAGAAACAGTAACAGGGAAGACAAACAGCAAGAGGAAAACAGCAAATGAAGCATGCTGGCAGGAGTGTGGATAATGGGTAGGTTAGTTTTGCTAACCTCAGTAAGAACATTGCAATTTCTTTATTTGTTCAATTAATTTGAGGGATATTGTCCTTTTTGCAGGTATCAGGATATATTTGATTGTGAAAATGCTTCCTCAGCTGATGGAAAGTCAAAGGTGAGCGGAAGGTAAAGTGGTTTAAGTCAGACAGTAAAGAATGCAGGATACAGTCTGTCATAGCAAATGGGGCAGAAATTAACCATTGGCAGTTCACCCAACAGATGCACTGATGGAATGATGTATAAATAAAGGCATGGCAGGTTCTGTATGCAAGAACTTACAGCCAGAGACAGTTTGGTTTTGACTGCAGAAGGACAGTGCACTGCAGTGGCTAGTGGCTCCCAGGTCAATAAGCCAGTGCATCTGTTCTGGGTTTCAGTCCAATCTTGACAGGAACTAACCAAAGTGCAGAATTGTAGAGCAGATTCAGACACACAGGCACATGGACATGGAAATCACCTTCCAGCCACCAGAGATAGTAAAGAAGTCAAGAATACCAGTACACAGAATATATTTAAGCCCCAAAACTATGATCGGAATAATGACTTGTAAGGTGTGTGTGTGTGATAGAGACACTAATCAGAATGTGATAAATTATAGAATCCAGGGAATTCTAGGCTTCCAGATTGTTTTTCAAAGAGAAAGCAAAATCAAAGTTCCAGTCCTTATGATTATTGAACTGTTTGAAAGCAAACATACCTGAAAACAAGGGTGCTCCATTACCTCTCTGCCCCCCCCCCCAAAACCCAAAAACTTTAGTCAGGAAAGTGGGTGCCTTTTTGACCTTCCATCCATCACACATAACGAATGGAAGGGGACTGTGTGGGAGCTGAACTCTAAAATACAGTGCCAAAGGCTCCCCAGATGTGCAATGAATATGAAGGCATTTGGTTTCTTTTGTAGCTTGCCTATTCATATGACTGTCACTTAGAGGTAGACTGCTCCTGAACATGAAGGTTCCATTCCACTAGCACAGCTCATAGCAACTGATTATCCTGTCCTATGTGAATATTTCACTGGGGCAAGCAAAGAGAGAGAAAAAAGAGAGAGGGGGGGAGAGGGAGAGAGTTCTACCCTGGGACAGTGGATGGAAGAGCATAACAAGGGAGAAAATCAAGGGAAGATGCCCCCAGAATCATAGAGGAGCAGTCAAAATGGCATTTTGGTCAGGACCTCCTCATCAGCCCTGGCAACTCCCAGGATTCCCCAGCCAGCATGGGAGGCTTTCAGTGGAGATTGGTGGATTCCACATCAGTGGGGCAATGAATCCATTCCAGGTTTCAGCCTTTACTTGGAAGGAACTTATTCAGGGTTAGCCATACAGCAAAGTAGAATAATATCCAAAATCGATAAAATAGAACCCATATGGGCAGAAGGACGAGCAGCCAGCCTACATGAATATCCCTCCATACCATCTTAACTGAGAACAGCAACCACATCTTGACAAAATGTATGCCCATGTCTCTTTAATGCCATCATATTTTAATTTCTCCTATATGATTTTTAACATTGTTGCATGCTGAAGTAGCCAGTGGAGCATCAAAAGCTTGCAACATGTATATCATGCATTTTGGTTGTTCCAATAAAGGTATTGCTGTTTTGTAGATTTCGGATGTCATTGTACTTTGGAAAGAATATTCAAGATGCTGAACCTACTGGGGGAATCAAGGTTCAGGATCTTGGAGAAGTGAGACTAAAGCTCAAAGCAAATTCACTTTCTCACTACCATCACTCCTCCCAAAAGTAGTTTTTCCAGGATATGATTCCAATATCCTTAGTCCAAAATTGGAAATTCAGCAACCACATTTTTAAACCTGCCCAGATCTCAACAGGGAAGAGAGTCATTCAAGTGTGAAAGGCCCCCAGACCGGAGGCTGAAGTTCAATGTGAGATGAGGTTAAACATTGCTGGACTGGCATGTGATACAATAATAAGTTTCTAGGTGTCAGGAGGAGGGAATTGGGAGAAGTGCAAGCAAGCCTGTTCCTCTTTTGATGCATTTTCAGATTCAAGAGAAAAGATTTTTTAAAAAGGTGGAACAAAATGCATCAGGTCTGGATGTGGTCAATTTTCAAAGAAGCAATTACAATGTTTCCAAGAGCAAATCGATGGAGAGTCTTGCTGTTTGGCAAGTGAGCCCCTCCACGGCTAACAATAACACGAGCGATTTCCAAGCCAGGATTGACTCCAGAAAAGCCATCGCCTCCTCCTCCTCCTCCTCACCAAGCCTGGTGGAATTCCTGAACAAAACCTCTGCCACCAACCAGAGTAGAAGGAGGCAATTCAAGGCTGGTAACATGGATGCCATGCACCACCAATACATTAAAATCAAACCTCAGACAGATCCTCTGGATTTTTCATTCAACAGCAACAGAAGAAGAGGACAAGAGAGCTCTGTTACCTCTCTGCCTGGGAACGTTTTGGTCAGGAAGGTGGGTGCCTTTTTTGTTGTTCCAAAAACCACAGGGGAAGGGACAGAAACTCATGATTGGATCCTGGCTTTGATCCATGGTTTGTTGTTGTAAACTGCCTTTGAGTCGACTTGGACTCATGGTGACCCTATGAGTGAGAACATCCAAGACTCCCTGTCCTCAACCACTGTGCTCAAGTCCTGTAGGCGTGGCTTCCTTGATTGAATCTATCTATCTAGTATGTGGCCTTCCTCTCTTTCTATCACCTTCCAACCTTCCAGCATTATTGTCTTTTCCAGTGAGTCGTATCTTCTCCCAATGTGGACGAAGTACAACAGCTGCAGTTTGGTCATCTTGGCTTCCAGGGAGAGCTCAGCCCTGATCTGCTCTAGTACCCATTTGTTTGACTGGTGATGCCATGTAAAACCATTAAGCAACAGCAGGATATGGGGAACATCTCCCTCTGTCCAGCTCTGGATGGATAATGATTCTACTCTGGGTTTCAATCTGAAAGAACTATTCAATGTGCTGAACCTACATAGTGGGAATTAGAGTTCAGCATAGGCCCTAAAATAGGCACGTTGTATTACAAAACGTGTAACCTTAGAACAGTTCTCAGAAATCGCGCCCTCTGGAACGGAGGGAGGACGCGATTGGAATGCCTGGAGGCAGCGGCGGCGTTCCCTCATGCAGTAAAATGGGGTTCTTAGCCCCATCCCATTCCATGCGCACCCGTGCGCACACACGTTTTGTAACGCAACGGGCCCATTTTAGGGCCCATGTAATAAACTTCCTAAATAAAATGTAGATATACCACCAACCCTCTCATGTGGGAGTCACCCCTGGTTCTGTCTGAGGTCAGGGAGAACTGCAGTGATGTAGACTCAAGCCAACTAACATGGGCTTAAGTTGGATTTAAGTCACTTCAATGACTTGGCTTGGACTTGGCAAAAATGACACGTTGACTTGACTCGACTTGAGACTTGTATATTTTTAGTGACTGACTTGCTGGTGCCATTCACTTTGAGCAACAGGAATGACCCACCCTCAAAGCACAGGACAGATTTCTTGGAATAGATCAGCAAATGTGTTAAACAAGAGGCTTGAGGCAGAAGGATCCTTCTAAAGCTTTAAAAAAGCAGTAAGCCAATCTCTCTCTGCTTATCCCCTCTTGCCTTCTCCTATCTGCTTTTGTTAAAACCATCAACTAGTCTGAAATCTCAGTGTTGACTCCTGGGATAAGTCATTCAGCCTTTCTTACCTGGCCAGATAGCCCATTGCCTAGGGCTAGTTTTAAGGTATAAATAGGGTTTCAAAACCTAACTTCTGCACGCACATGCTTGCATTCTGTGTATGTTCCTCCCAGTGTGAGCCATTCCAGCGTTCCATGGTCTTCGCTTCAGACAGGCAATTACGAACCCATTGCAACCCCTAAAAACTCTGCTACTTCCTTTCCATATTTCCATTTTGGTTAGCTCTGTATTCTGTGTTCATTTGGATTGCTATCTTGTATCTGTGACTGCACTCTGCATATTTTTCTAAATAATAGCTTCTTAATTCACCAAAAACTTGATGTCCTCCCAGTTAGTAGTGGTATACCTTGGTGCATGTGGTCCAAAGGTTACGCAAGCCTCTTGCAAAGCTAATTTCCCCAACATTTGAAGTATCTCTGACAGCTGATAGGGACCCCCAGTCCCCCCACCTGTTTTTTGGGTAACAAGATGTAGTAGAAAGTGCTGTCTACTCACCAGTGGGAAAGTAAGACTCAACAATCAACCCAGCTGGTTTCATTACATGGAAGCCAGTGGGTGGAAGAAGCCACCATCTTGATATGCCATCTTGAGCCAACTACTGTATGTGAGTTTCTGTCTGAGGTGAGACTCCAACCAGTGGCTTCTTGGCTTACAGCAAACATACCTATCATGTCTTTCTGTCACTTACAGGGAGCACAGCTTGCAAAGAGAAACCCAGAGGCACCATCCAGAGTGTGCGTTTCAGTGGACACTTCAAGAAAAATCAACAACTGTGAGTAAACTATTCTAATTTGGTTCCTTAAGTAATCCTTTCTTTTACTCAAGACTCCAAAGACTCTCAAGACCCGTCAAAAGCCCTGCAGATAACTGGTAAGAAGAGGAGAGGAAGAGAAGAAGAACAAATGAATTTAGCAAATGGGATACGTCAACAAACTTCTTTCCAGGGTCAGGTTTGCTCAGAGAAATGGCTGCCTATCATGCATGATTGAGCCCGTTTTGCTTAAAGTCAAAGTAATGAACTAAAAATAACTGTACAGTGGTCCCTCCACATTTGATGGGTTTAGTGGTGAAGGACCCCAGTGAATGTGGGAAAACTGGAAAAAAAACCCACTTTTCTTTTTACCCAAGAGAATACCTCTCTAGGAATTTACAGGTCCTCCAGTGCAACTCTTTGGTCAACATTTGCCAGAATTGTGATCATAGAATCATGCTGGAGGACCTACAAATGCCTAGAGAAGTATTTTCTCTAGAATTTCTAGGTTCTCCAGCACAACGCTATGGTCAACCTCTGTCAGTTTCCCTGAAGCACCTAGAGATTCCTAGAGAGAACATATTAATCAAAAATGCAAATAATCAAATCTGCAAAAATCCAAGCCACAAATGTGGATGGCCAACTGTATTGCTGACTATTTTTACCAGCAAGAAGGGGCAACATTCTTAACTTTAAGCATTATATCATAAAGGATGATGTCATTTAAGGGTGTAAATTCTGGAGCAGTGGGTAATGTTTATGTACCATTTTAAAATCTTATTATGAGTTCATTTTGGAGCCTTTCTTTGTATTTTTCATTCTTTAAAAAAGTTAAACTAACAAGTATCATCAGATCTGGCTTTTTCAGATTTCCAAAAGGTAGCAAAGCAGCAATAATGGCTAGTGAATACTGTGTCAGTGGAGCATTGAATCTGATCTCAATTTTAGTGTGAGCTTTAAAGGGACTTTTAGTGGCAGCTAAAAATGCCAGTGCAATGCTAGGCTGCATCAATAGGAGTATACTGTCTAGATTCTATCATATGAACCTTTTAAATCAGAATTAAAGCTGGATAATAGCGCTGCTTCTCAAAACTTAATTCAAGTTTTCAGAGTTGGCAAACATATGGACGGGTGAAGGAGAGGAAGAGAATGGCACAGCAATCTCACCCTTCCTGCTGGAATAGAGAAGAGTACTACGTTCTAATATTTCTCAGACAGCCCTTTGTTGAATTTCTATTAACATTTATTTAGAGGACACTACTTAGAGGAGACTATGGCCCGTTACAAACGGGCAGGAAAGTACGCGCGGAGCGCGTACTAGGGTTAGAAAGGGGCGGTGCTTAGTGCGCCCTTAGCGCGGAGCAGGAAGGAACTCCGCTTCGGAGCTCCTTCCTGGTTTGGTCCGCTGGGCGCAGCCTTCACATGGCTGTGCCCAGCAGACCAAAGGAGAAAGGGGCCAAGTGGCCCCTTTCTCCTCCTCCCCGCAGCCGTGGGGTGTCCTTGGGGCTTGAAGCCCCAAGGACACCCCTTTCCAGGCTGTGGGGAAGGGGCCTTTTGCCGCTTCCCCGCAGCCTGAAAAGTGGCGGATCGGGACCTCAGCGGCTGCCGCTCTGAACACTGAGGCCCCATACAGCAGGGAAAGGGGCGGGTGCAGCCCGCCCCAAACAGGCGGTCTGTAACCCGCCCTTGGGTATTATAATATTATAGAAGAACATTATTGGAAAGGCTTAGAGTGCCACCTGGTGGTGAAAGTGCTGCTTCATTTCCCCAGGATAACTAATCTTTTCATTAAATGAAAACAGACAGGTCCTCCTGGATCAAATTAAAGATCCATGCAGCTCAGTTTCCTGTTTTCTGACAGTAGTCTGAGAAGGTCATAAGCAAGGCATGGAAGCAAGAACAACTTTTTTTCATTTGACCTCGATATCTAGTAATTCTGAGATATTCTGAGTTTGGAAAACTTAATTTTGCTGACTAGGAAATTCTGGGAGTGGCATTCCAAAAAAGTAACTTCCCCAGTGTGAAGTCAAAGGCTTTCCTATCCAGCATCCATAGTTTTTTGTGGGTTTTTCAGACTATGTGGCTTTTTCTGAAGATGCCAGACACAGATGCTGATGAAACGCCAGGAATAAACTCTTCTAGAACATGACCACATAGCCTGAAAAATCCATAAAAAACTAACTTCCCCAAGTTCCTCCTAACAGCAGCGGACAGATGTATCCTTCATGAATATTATCTTTTTATTTTTTAAACCCTCTAAGCTAGAGGGCATTGCCACATCTTGGGTGCAGGGATGTAGCTAGGATTTTAGGAAGAGGGGGTCCAGACTAAGTGCCATAATTATAATGGGGCTTGGGTGCGGTGGCGCAGCAGCACACACCATTCATTTTTCTAATGGAAGGGGGGGTCCAGACCCCAAGAACCCCCCCCCCCCCTTGGCTATGTCCCTGTTGGGGGGCATCTTATTACTTGTTAGTGGCACAAGTATTCTCTTTTTGGAAAGTGCCAGGGGGTCTATTCTGTAGGTTGCTTTGTGCCACATCCAAAACCTCCCTGGCACCTCTCAAGAGAGAGACCACTACTGCTGCTGTTTACTGGAAGGCAGGAGCAGAAGGAGGGAAGACAATTCACATGATGAAAATAACCAATTTTTAAAAAAGATTTCACTGGCAGTACAAGCCTTCAGCTAATTGAAAGTAGCTTTCTTGGGATGCATCTACACTGTAGAAATAATGCACTTTAAAACCACTTCTAACTGCCATGGCTGCATCCTACAGAATCCTGGAATCTGTCGTTTTGTGTAGAGCCAGCACTCTTTGGAGAGAAGGCTACAAATCCCAGGATTCCATAGGAGGGAGCTACAGCACTTAACATGGTGTCAAACTGCATTATTCCTACAGTGCAGGTGCACCCTAGCCCATATTGTTGTATCTACAATGGGGCAAGCAATTTCTGAGAATGTGCAGGATAATTTTGACCATCCCCTCCCAGGAACTCATAGCAGGATACACAATCCTTCCTGATGAAACCAAAAGCATCTGGAAGATCAACTCCAAAACCAGTGCTTTTCAGGTGCAGGGTTTACACACAATGTGATTTTAAGACCAATCACACTTCTTGGAAGTTTCCAGACATGCAAGTCTTAATTTGTTAGCATGTTTCTTTCAGGGCCCAGAGAGGACCAGAAGCAGCTGGTGGTGGCCACATGTGGCCCACAGACTATGGGTTATATTTCCCTGATCAATGTAAATATATCGGGTTTTATGTGTTTCAAAGCCTGATGCAGGGGCTTGCAATTAATGAGGTAGCACCAGATGGTTCATCTTAAATCTGGAAATTCACTTTAATTGCCTTGTGGCCCTGGGTTTATTTGAGGAAAATCCATCATTCCACCCTCGCCTCATCAGCAAGACTTTCCTTTCCTTGGAAATAGTGGAGAAAGCTACATTGCATGCAATTCAACATATGCAACGAATGCAGTTCTAAAGCTTCAAGCTCGTATTTTACAGAATGTGACAAAGGATGGAGTCTGACTAAGATAGGCTCTACTTGGTGGTGGTAAAACAGCTCTGAAACAAGATATCCAGGGAGGCCAGCTATAACTGAACCCCTCTGTTGATTCTCAGGCATTTTAAGTTGAAATCTTGAACATAAATTGTATCAGTAGTCCCAACTAGAGTAGACCTATTGAATCTGTGGAGTTTTCCTATGTATTGATTCACCATTTGACAATTGGTTTGATGGGTCTGCTCTATTTGGGATTGCCAATACCACTCAGGTCTTGATCTACTGGTTTTTGCTCATGCCTTGTTTTCTTGGTTATTTATTTTAAGGGTTTTAAAAAATAGAATTTTATGGATTTAATATTGCTTTGAGTACTTTTAATTCAGAGAAGCATTGAATGGAGTCAATAAGTAGGGTTTTCACTGTCTTGAATTTCAGTGATAGGCTTTCCATTCAACCATTATGCAACCAGGAAAAACTCTTTGTGCAAGGAGATATGGAACACTCCCTTGTGCAAAGTCTGAAAATTTACTTACATTGGCATAACCACCTAGCCTAAGTTGTCAGCGTGGTTTAGTGTTCACTCTATTTAATATCCAGGCTGAGGGAGCATAACCTAATGTCTAATCCACCCAAACATGTCACTTGATAGATGAAACTCTTTCCCTGACATCAAGACCACTAGATGGAGTTGTTGGATTTGACATCTAACACTGGGAACTGTAATTCTGAACCAGGCCCCCGAGTCCCTGAGATACTGGTCACAAATATATTGTGTGTCACAAGTCAGGGTGATACAATAATGAAACATCGGTGTAAGAAGGACAAAGATCCCCAGCCTACCCATAAGAGTTTGAGTTCTCATCTCTACCGAAAAGCATCTTTCCCCTCTTTTGTTATGCTTCCTTTGGAAGCATCCCAATGCATTTCTTGGGCTCTATAGTAGTAAAAATCCACTTTGCATCCCTTCTGTTACTATTGTCATGTGCAGGAGGTAGTTTTTTTAAACACTGAGGCTACATCCCCACTGCAGAAATAAAGGAGCCTGACACTGTTTTAATTGCCATGGCTCCATGCTATGGAATCCTGGGATCTGTAATTTGTTGTGGCTCCTGGGACAGAGGTTGCAGAGAAAAACTACAAATCTCACAAAACTACAAATCCCAGAATTGCATAGCATTGAGCCATAGCAGTTTAACATAGTATAAAACTGTATTATTTCTACAGTGCAGATGCAGCCTGAGGCACAGTGACACAATTCTGAAACAAATACAACACAAAACAAACAAATAGTCAACACTGGCTTAGAATAAGGCCTATCACTTGCCAATATATATTTAGAAAATGTTTGCCACTGCCTTCCTGCGAAGCTGAGAGGATGTGATTTGCCCCAAGGCTGAACAGGGATTTGAAACCTGGTCTCCTAGAGTTATAGCCCAACACCACAACACCAAACTGATCCCAATATCAAGCACAGAGAAAAACAACTTTATCGCACCTGTTTTTATCTCCATTACGGGTACAGAAAGAGGACGCTCGTGTGCGTGCGTGACCTGCAAAAAACAGATTTTATTGTGCACTAAAGCGTCCTCCAAAAGGCCCCGTTCCATCCCCCGGCACCAAGCCATCCCCGTTCAGTGCTGCGGGGCATGAAATGTTCTGGTTTGAAGTTTTCTGACCGAGGAAAATGGTGCCCCTCAGCACTGAACGGGGACAGCTTGGTGCCAGGGGATGGAACAGGGCCTTTTCGAGGAATCTTTGGTGTGCAATAAAATCCATTTTTGGCTGGTCACACGTGCACATGAGCGTCCTCTTCCCATACCCGTAATGGAGACAAAAATGGGTGCAATAAAGTTCAAAGAGATAAAGAAAAAGGCAGTCTTCAGTCATTACATGTTCAGAGATAGCTTGCCCATCTCATATCTGTGTGGCCACTCTGAGGATATAAAATGAGACTGGGATCAAGATATTTTTCTGCCTGAGGCTAAGAAATAAAGCAAGGCCTCCTTCCCATCCAAGGTCAAAAATCCAACAGGATTGTCTGCTGCATCTTCATCCAAAATGATGAAGCAGAGTCTTCTTCTGTACAATGAAAGCACCCAACCAGTTTAGAAGCAGAAGTCAGAAGGCATGACATATATGCATCATCTCTATCACCTTGTTGCCATCTCCCAGCATTAGATTCATGAAGCAGCTGCCTCACTTTGCCTAATGGTAGGGTGGGCTCATCACCTGTGGTGAACCTTTGGGTGAAGATGGGAAAGGAGCCAAAAAATAAAAATGCAGGAGGTTTTTACTTTAAATCAGAATTTGGGGGGAGGGGGATCTCATCAATGGAATGAAGTTGGGCTTAATTCCAAAAGACATTGGCTAGAGTGGACCAAAGAGAGAACTCTGTCACTCAGATCTCATCTAATGTGAGTAAGGCTTCATCAGTGTGGATACATGGAGGTCTGGATGACACATGGGACAGTGGTAGGAAGGAACTTTCCTGGTACTTATGCTACCATGAAACACTCTCCCACCCACCTCCCCATTACTCCAGTCTAAGGCTGTGTCCTCACTGATGGGAAAACCCAGTTTACCTTGGGGGTTTCAGGATCCATGGGGAAGATGAGTTGTTTGCACAAGTGGTGCCCACAACGAGCCAATGCAGGTATGCTCCATGGCAATTCATTGCTTAACTGTTTGCACACTCTCCAGGATACCCCTCTTTTTCTCTTCCCATGGCTCATGGGGGCAATGGCCATCCTCTTGAATGTTGGCGCACTGCACTGATGGTATCGCTTTGCTAATGTGCACTTGGTGTAATCAATTTGCAAAAGGAATGGCACTGGAGGAACTGGGCAGACTTGAAAGTTAAAATACTGTAATGGGGAAGTGGAAGTTCTGGGCTGGAAGAGGTCAATGGCTTGCTTGCCCACCAACACACCTCTTTCCATGTCTGCACTGGTGCACTGCTTGCATGCTTAGGGGATTCTCCTGAATTTCCACCTTGATTCAGAACAAACAGGGACTTTTTACTCTGGCAAGTTGCTATGGAGTACAGATTGGCCCCGTGTTTTGCCTGTTTTAGCCCCATGCATCATCTAAACAGGTCAGTGCAAGAACAGAATGGGAATGTTTCTTTTCCTCCATGTGGACAACACCTAAGCCTGTAGGAAGATTGCAGTCAATGTCCAGAATTAGTTTTTGCGCTCACGTAGAACCTATGACGTGACAATGATGGTGGTGTCACCATGACACCACAACTTGGAGCATGACTCAGGGGATCGTTCCCAACCCCTGACGCACTGTTTGGAAATATACCCCCTTCTCATGTTCGATGTCCAGAAAAGCAAGCTGGCAGCAAAATGAGGGTGTCTTCACTATGAGTAAGCCCTCTTGGTGCTACAAACTTCCAGGATGTCCTGCCAGTGCCTGGCATTCCTTCTCCCCTCCCAAACGTGGTTGCAAGGAGTCGTGATTGACTCAGCCTGATGGAATAGCAATTTGCCTGCCCCCTAAAAATAGACCACCCTTCTCATCCTCCCAACATAGCTCAGGCCTTCCAAATATAATCAGCTGTGGAGGGGCAGCAAGACTCTCAGAACGAGGATCAAGGCGTAAAGAGTGGAGCAGGTCTCCTCCTTTGGATCCCCTTTACAACTGGAGCTTGTGGCACAACAGATAACACCCTAAGAACTTGTGACTGAGAAGGCACCATTCCGGATCACTGGGCACTTTCTGTAAGTCTTTGCTTCAGGGGAAGCTGGGAAGGGAGTTTAATTGGAATGAGAGTCTGTCAAAGAACTGTGGATCATCCCTGATCTGCTGTCTCATCCAGCTGAAGCCCCAGTGGGTGCAGAGGATTGTTAAATAGCTCATTGAGCAAAGCCAGTTTAAGGCAACTCGACTTTCGATGTCGAACTGAAACCTCCACCGGATTATTGTGATTTAGCAGTGGTGGGCTGACATGTGTTACTCTACCTTAGGGAATGGTTCAGATCATGCTCGAGTTGTCGTAGTACTTCAGCAACTTCAATGTGCTTTTTAAAAAAGTATTGATTTTTATTTTATTTTATTGTTTACATTGCATACTATATGTCTAATTCCAGGGTGGGGGAACTGAGTCTGGATTCAGCTCTTGGCTCTTTGCAAAACCACTGCAAAATGGAGGAGCCAAGTGTTTCTCAGACTATTTTGACCTTGTTGTCCCCATGTTTTGACTTTTCCTGAGACGTTTAGAAAGCTGTTACTGTTCATAATATATAAAGCAGAGGTGGGCAATTGTGGCAGGTAAAGAGGGGCAGTTTTCTACTCTTAGACCCTCTGGAGGATGAGCAGACTGCCAAAAATACCCCCCCCCCAAAAAAAAAACCCATAAGTCCACTTTCAGTGTTGAAAAAAAAACCCCATGACTGGTATTAAATGGTGTCGAGAGGGAATGTAACTGCCCCTAAGAGGTTCCAGAAGAGACAGTTCAAAAAAAGGAAAGTTTGGAATGGTCTTGCAGGAGTCATGGGTTGCAAAACAGCCCTGGGGCTACATTTGGCCCCAGGGCTACACTTTGCCTACCCCAGTAGTAATGAACTGGAGGATGGAAGGTGTCTGGGAACATCAGAGGGCTTAAAAATGGATGGGGATGATACATGCAGCCCCCAGATTTTCCAGACACTCCTGCCACTCCCAAAGAAATTGTCAAGAAAAAGCAGAGTTAGGACTCTTGGAAGAGGTTCTCCTTTAAAACAAGGTGAAGGCCTTCTTTTCCATCTTCTTCTATCCCTGAAAACAGTTTTTCCAAGACCTGAGCTTTTTCCAAGACCTGTGAATCTGTCCCAGAATTTGAAACTTTTTTTTTTAAAGACAGGTTTTGGAAATTGAAATCTACTCAGCAAAAGCTAGAACTAGAACTCAAGTCAGCATGTCCGCAGCACAGTGGTAAATTCTGATGTACAGTGGACCCTTGTTATACTTGTGGTTTGGTTCCAAGATCCCCCATGGATAACAAAATCTGAGAGTGCTCAAGTTCCATTAAATATAATGACATAGCAAAATAGTGTCCCTTATAAAAAATGGAAAATCAAGGTTTGATATTTGAAATTTATACTTTTTTTTAACATTTTCAAACTGTGGATGCTTGAATCTGTTTATAAAAAATCCATCTATAAGAAGGGCCGACTGTACAAACAATAATCATGATTGTCCCCATAGCCACCTCAAGGAAATCCCCCATTTCCAGAACCTGTGTTGATCCATATCACCAAAGTGGTTCAGCAGTTTTTGCCTCCACCAAAAGCAGGACTTCTGTATAGCTAATGGTTCTTCATAGCCCATTCAAGATCAACCACTCCAAAATACTTTGGATTAGAACAGTGATAGGTCACCTCAC
>NC_056527.1:7711466-7773270 GCF_019175285.1 Sceloporus undulatus | reverse complement strand
TACATTGGCTGGAATCCTGTCATGCATAAGTTGCCCTATGGAAGCGGTTGGATATTTTTGTCTAATGAGGAAGGCCTACATACAGTTCAAAGTTGTGGAAATAGAGTTTCGCATGCAGTGCCATTGCACACGTTGGGTCATTTATTGGATCACACATGTTTTTGTGCAAGATTGCCTTTCAGCCCAAAAGTTGTTCATAGTGTTGCCAAGTTTTCAAAATAACAATGAGGAACAGCCAAAATTCATGTCATGTAGGGTTGATAATCAGGAAGTATCTACTGGTTGAGTCTCCCTTATCCAAAATACTTGGAACCAGAAGTGTTTTGGATTTCAGATTTTTGAATATTTGCAAATGTTGTTGTTGTTTTTGTTGTTGATGTGTCCTTTCATAATGAGATATCTTGGAAATGGAACCCAAGTCTAAACATGAAATTCATTTCTGCTTCCCATACACCTTCTACACATAGCCACCTGAAAATAATTTTATACACAATATTTTTAATAATTTTGTGCATGAAGCAAAGTGTACACTGAACCATCGGAAAGGAAACGCGTTACTATCTCAGCCACACATGTGGGTTTTTTGGGCAAGGCACACACTCTTAGCCTCAAACATTATTATTATTATTATTATTATTATTATTATTGCTTATTTTTATAGCGCTGTAAATGTAACTTCCTCAGAAAAACTCTTGCCAAACAAATCCTACCATAGGGTAATTTTAGGGTTTCCTCATATATGTGTGTGTGTGCGTATGAGAAAAGCAGAATAATTTGAAAATTATAACCATTAGCTGACAAGTTGGAAGTCATTCATGTTTCCCTTTCCCCTCTTTTGTTATTTTGTTATTTTGTGAAGTGGTTAGTTTGTGTGGTTTGCAATAGTTTTAGGTTTGTAGTTTGGATGTTTGCTTTTTGTAGTTTCAATGTATATGTTGTTTTATATTACTAAATTACCGTATGTGTTAATAAAATGGAAAGAAAGAAAGAAAGAAAGGTCAAAGTGGAGTGTAGCTATATAGGTAGCAGAATGAGGACATTGCTCCTCCCAGTAAGAATTCTGTCCTTCCAGTTAGATTTTTCCTTCTGTCCCCAGATTTCTAGCATTGCAATAACTTAAACTGAGCATTTAGAAGTGCAGTTTAGGTAGCCAAAGAAAAAGGGCATGGGAAGTGACCAAGGGAATGTGAACACAGCAAATAGAAGAGTTGTGAACAATGTTCAATGGCTCACTCTCTGCAATGTAAGAAATTTGTTGACTGAAGGAAAATTTCATTAGGGGGAGCAGAAAGCTTATTTGAGAGACAATGGCCTCTTTTTGTCAACAAGAGAAATGTTGGAGGGAATATTTGTTTTCTGTTGTTTTCAATGCACAAAATGCTGTTTCTGGTGTAGAAAATCCTGTAGTTGAGCCTTGTTCTGCTCAAAATTCACACTTTGGGTGCTGAAAACAGTACATAGAAAGTAAATTTTCTGTGCACAAATATTATAAAAGGCTAACTCCTGCACAGAAGATTTTTTTCCTATGCAAAGATAGCACATGCAAACTTTTCCCAAAATAAGTCCCCAACTGTAGCACCTTTTGGACAAAAAACCTGCATCTTCTGAAGGAAAAACAATATTCCTGCACAGAACCCCATGTAAATTTTGCGTAGAAAATCCCAAACTGCGAAAGTTCTTTTCAGTCCAGGACTCTTCGCTCAATCCAGGATTCTGAGTTTTGTACTGTGTTTTGTATTTCTAAGGCCTTTCAAAACACTTGTGACACCAACTTTCTCTGGTACCTTCATCAATATTACAAGCACTCTTTAACATTCCAGATGGTTGCCACATTTTGAGACACACACACACACACACACACACACACACACACACACAACCTTTCCCTGTGGAGGAATGACACTTCCAAGGCTGAGCATCTCTTGCCAGCTGCCTGCTAAAAGGGAATACACTTTCCATCCCAAGCCACCCCCTTTCAGTTGTTGTCAGTGGGTAAACTATCTTTGCATTTCTGGTCCAGGAATAGTACCCTTGCATTCCTTCAAACATGATTCTCTTTCCTTCACCCTCTCCCTCTTTCGGTCTGCCTGCCAAACTGAACCAAATGTAACAAGCCTTGTAACAACAACTCAAGGAGTGTGTGAGTCTTCATCAGAAGCAAGGGTGTTACTGCAGCCATGCACAAAAGGCAACTAGTAGGCCACACTGTACTAGAGATGGAAAGAATATTCATTATTATTTCTTCCTAGGTCAACAAATTGTTGCTGTGTGCCTTCACATTGTTTCCAACTTATGGCGACCCTAAGGCAAATCTATCATGGGTTTTCTTGGCAAGATTTCTTCAGAGGAGGTTTGCCATTGCCTTCCCCTGAGAGCATGTGACTTGACCAATGTCACCCAGTTGGTTTCATGGCCAAGAAGGGGATTGAACCCTAGTCTCCGGAGTTGTAGTCCAACACTTAAACCACTACACCATGCTGGCTCCCTTGCAATAGATTAAAAAGACTTACTTTTTGCCCAGTAGATACAGAGTCCTCCAGAGCAATGGTGGGCAGCTGTTTACAATGCGTTGCGCTATGCCACTCACAGTTGCTTCCATGAGTTGCTCCCTCTGAGGTCAGAAAAAGGTACCCAGGAGTGTGATCAATGCTGGGTGCTTTGTTTTTAGCCTCAGAAGCTCACAGTGGCTGCAGTGGTGGGTGGTACAACAGGACACATGTGTGAAGAAGCACCTGGCATTGCTCCGGAGTGCCGAGTAATTGGGGGACTCCTGGGCAGCTTCAGACCTAGAATACTCCTGGTAGGTCACAAGATTATTCTGGCCTGTGCAGACACCACCCTTGTAAGGAAGACTAGTAGACCAGAGAGAATCTCCTGCCACTTTCTTCTAGTATTCAAACATTGCAAAGTGTTGTGAAAGAATTTTTCTGCACAGAAAAATGCATGGGTGGCATCCTTTGAGGCAGCTATGATGTCATAATCTGGAGCTTTAAAGTTTCATAAGTATTTATTTTTCACATTTACAGTTATGGCACCATTGCTACAACCTCAAATGTCCCTAAAACTTGCCTTAAATGCCAGGCAGTTGTATCAAGTGAATGAGTTCAGTGGTGGGGGCAAGCAGGGCACTGAAGGGTGATGCATCCAGTCCCTTCTTGTCAGCAAGCAATTGGGTGAAAAGCAGTTGTGAGAGGACTCTGCAGAGGTCTCTATTTCTGGCCACTGCATTGCTTTTCACTTCTGGCTGAACATGTTGTCTGTGCTTCACTTGCCAATAGTGCAAACTGTTTCACTTGGTACAGTTACCTGGCTTTTAAGGTGAGTTTTCAGATCTGGATACAGAAATTAGCCATGGCATCATAGCTACATGTTCCAAGCGGGACTTCGGCCATATAATAATAATAATAATAATAATAATAATAATAATAATAATATTTATTTGTATACCGCCCTCTGGCAAACCAATCCGGGCGGTTAACAACAGTAAAATATAAAATATAACAATTAAAAACACTTTATCCCTCCCCCCCTTAAGACAGTATTAAACAGTATAACATATTAAAAACACAATATCAAAGCATAAAAACAACAATTAAAAACTAAAAACCCTGATATCCCTCTGTTGATCCTCAACCATCACTAAGATGGGGTCACGGGAGGAATGAGGGAATCAGGGAACCTGGGCCGGGATGGTTAATCTGGAAAGGCCTGCCGGAAGAGATCCGTCTTGACCGCTTTTTTAAAGCTGTCTAATGATGTTATTTTTGTTTTTGTTTTAAATGTGTGAAAAAGGCTAATTTCTAAGCAAAAAAACTGGTTGCCAGCACCGAAAAAACAAAAAACTTTTCTGCACAGGAAACTTGCTTCCTACTCAGAAAACATGGTTTTCTATATGGAATAATTTGTCTGCAACACTTCAAGGTGTTTAAATACTGAGGTAATGCTTCAGCGGACTGTGTGTATGCTTTCACAGTGGGAAGAAAACATCATAAATATAAATGCACTTGTACATTTGGTTGAACATTAGATGTTTTGATTTCATGCAAGGACACAATGGTAGACAAGTTACATTCCTATGCTAGACTAGAGAGGCCTTCAGGCTAACCTAGCACTGTTCTTGTTATGCAACTAAGCAACCAAGATTGCAGTCTTATACCTACTTACCTAGGTATTCATTTATTACTTTTACAATCCACTTCCCAACATTTTATTCACAGTTTGCAAGGGTGACAGAGTTCTATCACATAAAATGACATATTTGCACGTCAGGATCTGCAGTTATTCATGAGTGTTACTCTTCTCATTTTATCACTGGGATTCTCTGTCACAGTGATGAATTTTAGTGGTGGCACAGTAGCAGTAGGGTGCAGACATGTAGATGGCTTCTATATCGGGTTGGGGGTGGGGAATCATCTTTCCACTCCCACTATAAGAAATACTTGGCCTGGAATCCTCTTGGTGTCTTATAGAATCATAAAGTTGGAAAAGACCACAAGGGCTACCCAGACCAACATGCTGCCCTGCAAAAATGTACCCTCAA
Source organism: Sceloporus undulatus (assembly GCF_019175285.1). Taxonomy (NCBI): domain Eukaryota; kingdom Metazoa; phylum Chordata; class Lepidosauria; order Squamata; family Phrynosomatidae; genus Sceloporus; species Sceloporus undulatus. The sequence goes on along the minus strand of NC_056527.1, from coordinate 7,768,730 downwards.
AACATGCATCCTCATTCAGCTTCAGTTTGTAAAAAGGTAGTTGCGCAGGCAGTGTCATTGCACATGCAGATGTGCAATGCCCATGTATGTCTATCCATATTGGTTGTGAGTTCAGCTGCATATTTGGTGTCTTGGTTTACTTGTGCAATGTTGCCATTCAGTGCAAGGGTTGTGCAGTATAACTGTTGTGGCATCAGAGCTCTCTCATTTTTAAAAAAGGCTAAATATCTCACAAAAGTACAAATCCCAGAATTCCACTGCATTTAACCAATGCAGTTAAAATGGTGTCAAACTGCATTAATTCCACAGTGTAGATGCAGCCTGAGATTCTATTTGAACCAATAAAGCTCTACTAGTGTATTTGCATTGGAAATCAAAGTATAATGGCTGCGGCGGGGGGGGGGGGGGTGATGGCCAGGTGGATCATGAGAATAGAGTTGTGTCAGGGCACCATCCAGTTCCCAGTGCACAGCCTGGGGGAAATCCTTATGCAAGAAGTTAGTGCATTCCATCTTTTGCAAGAAAAAGGAATCCTGTTGGGGTAATACACACAGTGTGAGTGTGTTACCAGGTGTGTATCCCTCTATCCCTTGCCTTGACTAACAGAGATTCAGGCTGTGTTGCTGGATGGCTCAGTCAGGAATGTAGACAGGATCAAGGGCCAGAGAGTAGAACAATGGCTGACCAGTGCATAGGGAGGGAGGCAAGAGGGTTGAGCATCCAACCATTGATGGAATGAGGCCTGCATAGAACATGTCCACCCTCCCCACCCACCTCGATTAAGCTGCCACATTGGCTTCCCCTCCCGCTATTATTACTGCTTACCCATCTATGCGCATTCCACCAGGCCAGGCACATGAGCGGCGCCGGTGCTCAGCAAGCCTTTTGTCAGGGCCCAAATTATCTTGCAGCAAAGCAAAAAGGGAGAGGGATTAGGGGGTGAGGCCAGCGAGAGAATTCCTTAACTTCCATCAACAGCAGATACCCCGGGCAGGGAGACCATTAAAAGGAAGGGCTGGAATATGGTGTCATCGGTCAAGGCTGACATGCCTTTGCTGTGAGAGAGAGGACAAAGGCTGCACTTCTAAGGCTGCACACAGATTTTGCACAATTAAACAGCAATTATTCTTCCACGAGGAAGGTCAGGGTGTCCAGCTTCAACTTTTGCATGATCACATACATACACCAGGAAATCCAAAAACTGGTTTGGTTGTCAGCCTTGTCCAGATTTTAAAGCAGGATGTTCCCACCCACCCATCCACATTATTCTGATGGGTGTTCAAAGTCCTCCCCACTGATGCAACATCACAATACTGTATAGCAACATTTGAGGAACACACTGGGGTTGCCTCCAGCTACCATGAAGCTCTCCTAAAAGCCACCGGTGCCAGCTGTTGATGTAAAAGTGTTGAGGGGAGGGCTTGTGGCCCTCTAGGTGTTCTTAGACTCCAATTCCCTTCAGCCCCAGCCAGCTTGACCAATGGTAAAAAATCATGGAAGTTGCAGTCATCATCTGGAAAGCCACACATTTCACGCCACTCTGGTAAAAGAACCACCACAATTGCTGTCACTAAAGTAAAGGAAAGGCCAATGTTTTTGACAGAACTTCACACCCAATGCCATTTTTTTTCGTAGCCCTCTCTCCTCCTTTCAAAGCTGTAAGTTCCTTTGAAGGAAACGTTCAGCTCTGTCTTAAATCCTGTTGCTTGACCTCTGGGCTGTTCTTCTGCAGGGAAGAATACTTGGAATTCCTAAGATTCCATGATGTTCCTTCCAAAGCTGTCTCACAAATCATAGCAGACAGAGCTCCGTATATTCCACAGCCACTTCTTCTTGTTAGCTGGTAGGGCTTGATGGGTTTGAATCCAACACACCTTCTTAAAACCAGCTTTCAACAGGGATGTCCTCCTCGTTATTGGCAGCATCAGCATCGAGGATGACATCCTCAGGGATGCTGATAATCAGGAATGACATTCCTGGGTGATGTAGTCTGGGGGATTCTGGGTGCTTTAGTAAAGAAAAAAAGAACTTTTCCAGGCTCTGGTGGACATTGATCCTTATAATTAACTATCCCGCCTCCCAACCCAGGATTCAAGGGCAAGGTACAATATTTTAAAAGCACAATATAATTTCAAAAATACAAAAGTTAAAGCACAATTACACTTAATTTCTATTTTTAAATACAAGTTAAAACAGTTAAAAACAGCATTAAAAGATGCTTAGAAACACAATAAAAACATTACATCTGCACCCCATAAAAAGCTTTATCTGCCATTAAAACTCAAAAGCTTCTTTAAATAATAATAAAAAGTATATATATATATATATATATATATATATATATATATATATATATATGAGGGAGCCCTGGTAGTGCAGTAGTTAAATGCTGGTACTACAACCACATTGTTATGAATTCAATCCTACAGAGCTCCAGGTTGACTCAGTCTTCCATCCTTTCGTAAGTCGGTAAAATGAGTCCCCAGCTAACACATTGTTAGCTAGAGAGTGTTTAGTTCACTATGAAGCAATATAAGGAATGTAAAGTGCTAGTGCTATTGCTTTGTCTGTCAGTGGAAAGTCAGCAGGGAGGGGGCCAACCAGACCTCCTATGGAAGGGAGTTCAATAACTTGGGAGCAGCCACGGAGAAGGCTCTTTTTTGTGTCCTCACCAGACATACCTGAGATGGTGGTGGGACCAAAAGAAAGCCTTCCTCTGCAGATCGTAGAACACAAACATGCTTGTGTAGGGAGACACAGTTTTTCAAACAGTCTGGATTCAAACCAGGAAGGGCTATAAAGGTCATAGCCAACACTTTGAATTCCACCCAGAGACAAATTCTTCCTCTCTTCTCAGCATTAATGAAAGGGACCCTTTCATGCTAAGCAATTATGGCACTATATTCCCCTGTAACTGATGTGGCTCCATCTTATGGAATCCTGCGATGTCAGGTTTGGCAAAGCAATCAAACTGTCTGGCTGAGAAATCTAAGTACTTCCTGAGTTCTTGCAGTATAGAGGGATGGAAGGAGGGCGAGAGTTACAACAAGACAAAGAAGCACTAAACAGGGACTGTTGGGGCCTGGTATCGAAGGCACAGTGGAACAGGCAGTCTTGCAAGATGGCAAATTTTCCTTTGCTAGAAGCTTTTAAGTAGAGGTTATGTTGTCACCTATCAAGGTAAGATATAGTAGTTGATTTCCTGCCTTGGCAGAGGATAGATTTGATGACCTTTGAGGTCTCGCCCAACTTGATGGTTTCAATTCTGTCAAAAGCAACTATCATGCTAAATGTCAGAATTGCAGAAGGCAAAACACCTGTGGAATGTTGATGGAGTTTTGATATGAAAGGCTACCTTCTGGGTCTACATCTGTCAGGATCTCTCAGGTGACACAGTAACACTTCCAAGTTTTGGAAGCAAAACCCTAGCTGGGAAATGCTAAACCCGTGCTAGGGCGGCTGACCTGCATTTCCACTGCCAGGGAGAAATCCAGCAGGATTGGTAATGGGAATCACCCAAGCAGGGCTTATGTAGTGACACAATAGGGTTTTGCATAGCGGCTCTATTTGTTTGGAGCAGATGGTTTCATCAGCAAAGCTGACAACAGACTCTTGGCCATCTCTAGCAGAGAGGCCTGGAGCTGAGCTTGCAGCTTCATTTTTGTTGAGAAGGGAATTCGGTCTGCCGGCAGCCCAGGCCTGAGCAGTGGAGTTGCAGCCAGTCCCAGTAAGGAGATGACTGATGATAACAGGTGGGTGCCATTGCCGGGGGCCAGGTTTGCAGCAACAAAACAGGGTGGGAAGGGAAGGGGGCGAGGTGAACGGGTGCCTTAAGATGATTAGCCAAAAATTAGCCAGAAAAATATCCCTCAGCTATAAGACTTTTGATTGATATACTGTCCTCTCTCATGTTTCTAGAGTCCAGTTGTTGGGCCTAATTGCTTCATTGCTGCAACATTCTTAGGAATGGAAGCTATTTTGGTGTTTGAGTGGCTGGAACGCAACGGGTCATCAAACAATGATGATGAATTCTTGTGCCAAGGAGGAAAATGATCACCCAGGCAAAACTAGTTGATGATGCCTATGTGAATCAAAGATTCATGAAGTTGGAAGGGACCCCAAGGGCCATCCAACCCCCTGCCAAGTGCAGGCATGGACTGTTAAAGCACCCCAAGAGGTGGTCACCTATTAAAAAACCTCCCAGGAAGGAGAATCCAACTCTTTTCAAGGGAGTCTTTTCTTTGAACATCTCTTACCTTCAGGAAGCTCTCCTAATGTTTCGTGGGAATCTCCTCTTTTGTAAATGAACCTAACCTTTGAAACAGCAGAAAATGAGCTTGTTCTGACAATGATTCAGATATTTAAAAATGAGTCTTTTCAACATCTCTTTGAAAATGGCTGTAATACAGTTGTCCAGCTTTCACTGTTGGTTGTTGGCTGCAGTCATTTTGTGCTGCCAGCTAAGGTTATACAAGTTGGTTCCCCCTTATGCGAAATGGTTGGGACCATCAGTGTTTGGGATTTGGGATTTTTTTTTATTTTGGAGTAAGAATTGGGGTTTTTTGGAAGGGTGCATTCAGAGGAAATTCTAGTCCTTTGTAACTCTGTGATTTCATGATTACATGGTTTAGTATTTGTGGTGGCATAGCAGTTGCGTGGTGTAGTAGTTAAGTATTCAGCACTAACATTCCTGAATGGCTATTTTAAAATGAGGGCTCATCCGCTTTTCAAGTTACAGAAAATTTATTGCTGCCTGCTAGGATAGGAGCGAGCAGTGGATTTCACTCACCATGTTATTTTAGAAGACATACTGGTAATATCTTTCTTTTTATCCCTGCTCTTCTGTTCTCCCTTTTCAAAAAGGAAGAAAGGCTTCTTGGATGAACTGGTTTATTTTTAGAAATTTGTAGATTTAGGGCTCTTTCTTCCAATTTATGTGTAGGATTAAGAACTACATCATTCCAATTATTGCAATTAATTAGGTGCCTGAACTGGAACAGTTAATTTCCACAACTATATAACCCAACACTATGAAAGCTCTTGCTACCAACTTCTCTCTTTTCAGACTAACATGGCTATGTCTTTCAATTCTACCAGTTTGACAGGGACAGTCCTGATTAATCTTCTGATGCCCCACTTTTTAGCTGTTTTTAAAATGTCCCCGTTTCTCTCTCCTCCCCCCACTTTCTTCTTTTGTCCTCAGTTTAGTTCGGTTGCTGCAAACTGAGTTCAAACTGCAAAAGTGGTTTGTGCCCATTTTCTGAGCAGGGAGGGAGAGGATAGGAAAAATTTGGTACAATATTCTCTTCTGCACCCCAAATAGCCATTCCATGGAGAAGAGACAATTAAAAGGTGATATGACAGCCCTGTTTAAGTATTTGAAGGAGTGTTATATGGAGGATGGAACAAGCTTGTTTTCTGCTGCACCAGAGAGTGGAATGTGGAACAATGGATGCGAGCCACAAGAAAAGAGATTCCTGCCCAACATTAATGGGAACTTCCTGAGAGTAAGGGCTGTTCGACAGTGGAACAAACTCCTTCCTCGGAGTGTAGTGGAGTCTCCCTCCTTGGAGGTCTTCAAACGGAGGCTGGATGGCCATCTGTCGGGGATGCTTTGATTTGGATTTCCTGTATGGCAGGGGGTTGGACTGGATGGCCCTTGTGGTCTCTTCCAACTCTATGATTCTATGATTCTATGCATCTGGTATCGGGCATAGTCCAATACACTACTCTCCACAGATTGGGCATTTGGGGGATGGGGTGTGTGCAGCAAAACTATAAGTCCTAGGGGTGCTGAGCCATAAGTCACAGAGTAATTTAGCCTGCAGAACACTTTTGCTACATTGGTCAATGCAACATCTCAGCCAATGCCATTATGCAGCAGAAACATCCTCAGGTCTGGTGTTACCCTGTGCAGAAGGATGCCACTGAGGTTGCTGGTGGGGTGGGCAAAAACCCAAGTGAGGCAGCAGAAATGGACAGATTGGGCATGCTTACCCTTCTCCTTCGCCATGGTAATGGCTTCCATCTAAGGAGCGAGATGCTGCCACAGCAAAGCCAGGATAGGGGCACTTACCCCTTCGTACCCTGCAGCAGGAGGAGGCCCAACCGAGTGTCAGTCCTCTTCAGAGGGTCACCCAGTACAGTCCACACTCCCTGCACCCCCCTAGTGATACCCACTTTGAATCCCATTGTGGGAGAAAGGCAGGATATAAATCCTTGATATAAATAAATACATGCCACCATCATTGTGCAACTGAAGGTGTGGACTCAAGTCTAGGAAAGCTCATGCTTAATAGCTTGTTTCTTTCCAGTAGTATCAAAGGTGCTACAAGAACCCTTTGCACATTGATCATGTAACATACATGAGTACAGATTTATACTACACAATCAACATTAGGAGGAACTTCCTGACAGTAAGGGCTGTTCGACAGTGGAACAAACTCCCTTAGAAATTGTGGTGGAGTCTCCTTCTTTGGAGGTCTTTAAACAGAGGCTGGATGGCCATCTGTCGGGGATGCTTTGACTGAGATTTCCTGCATGGCAGAATGGGGTTGGACTGGATGGCCCTTGGGGTCTCTTCCAACTCTGTGATTCTATAATGTAGGCTCTCAGCCAGCATTTTAATGTTTTTAGGTTCAGGTTATCAGGCAAACTATATCTCCCCAGTTAAGCCTGGCCAGACCCTGAGAGCCACAAGCAAATATGATATAATTGGCATCACTGAAACCTGGTGGGATGAGTCTCATGATTGGAATGTGGAAATAGAGGAGTATAACCTTTTTAAGAGAAACAGGCCAAACAGGAAAGGAGGAGGAATAGCACTATATGTCAGAGATATTTACACCAGTGAAGAGATCCTGGGCATCAATCATGGAAGCCAGGTGGAGAGCATCTGGATAAGAATCAAAGGGGAGGGAAACAACAAAGATGTTACGGTGGGAGTCTACTACAGACCCCCAAGTCAGACTGAGGAATTGGATGATATCTTTCTAGAACAGATGACCACACAGTCAGAAAAGAGAGATGTAGTAGTGATGGGCAACTTCAACTATCCTGATATTTGCTGGAAGTCAAACTCAGCCAAATCCTCAAGGCCTAGCAAATTCCTCACTTGCCTGGAAGACAATTTCATGGTCCAAAAGGTGGAAGAGGCAACAAGGGGGTCAGCTATTTTAGATCTGATCCTAACCAACAAGGATGACTTGGTTAATGGGGTGCAAGTGGTGGGATCATTAGGTGGAAGTGACCATGTTCTCCTGGAGTTTGTAATACAGTGGAAAGGAGAAGCCAGGCATAGTCAGACACGCATCCTAGACTTTAGGAGAGCGGATTTCAGTAAACTTAGAGAAGTATTGAGGGCAATTCCATGGTCAGAAATACTAAAAGATAAAGGAGTTCAGGACGGATGGGACTTTCTCAAAAGGGAGATACTGAAGGCACAATTTCAAACAGTTCCAGTGAGAAAGAAAAATGGGAGATGTCTCAAGAAACCAGGATGGATGACTAAGGAACTTTCAACCGAGTTAAGTTTGAAATGGAACATGTATAAGAAATGGAAAAAGGGGGAAATCACAAAAAAGGAATTCAAAGAAATGGCAGGCATGTGTAGGGGTAAAGTCAGAAAAGCTAAAGCACAGAATGAACTCAGGCTTGCTAGAGAGGTTAAGAACAACAAAAAGGGCTTTTTTGGATATGTCCGCAGCAAAAGGAAGAAGAAGGAAACGGTAGGGCCACTTCGTGGAGAAGATGGCAAAATGCTAACAGAAGACAGAGAAAAGGCAGAATTACACCTTCTTTGCCTCAGTCTTCTCAGAAAAGGCAAAGGGTGCTCAACCTGAGGATAATGGAGCAGAGGACAGAATAGGGGAATTTCAGCACAGAATAAGTAAAGAGATAGTAGAGGAACACCTTATTAATCTAAATGAATTTAAGTCTCCAGGACCAGATGAGCTACATCCAAGGGTATTAAAAGAACTGGCAAATGTAATATCGGAGCCATTGGCAATAATCTTTGAAAACTCCTGCAGAACAGGAGAGATCCCAGCAGACTGGCGGAGGGCAAACGTTGTCCCCATCTTCAAAAAGGGGAAAAAAGAGGATCCCAACAATTATCGTCCAGTTAGTCTGACATCAATACCAGGAAAGATTCTGGAGCAGATCATTAAACAGAGAGTCTGTGAACATCTAGAAGGCAATGCCATAATCACAAAAAGTCAACATGGGTTTCAGAGAAACAAGTCATGCCAGACAAACCTAATCTCTTTCTTTGATAAAATTACCAGCTTGGTAGATGAAGGGAATGCTGTGGATATAGTATATCTTGATTTCAGTAAGGCCTTTGACAAAGTTCCCCATGACATTCTTGCAAACAAGCTTGTAAAATGTGGGCTAGACAAAGGAACTGTTACATGGATTTGTAATTGGTTGACCGGCCGAACCCAAAGGGTGCTCAACAATGGCTCCTTTTCATCCTGGAGAAAAGTGACCAGTGGGGTCCCACAGGGCTCTGTCCTGGGCCCAGTGCTATTCAACATCTTTATCAATGACCTGGATGACAGAATTGGGAGCATACTTATCAAATTTGCAGATGATACCAAATTAGGGGGAATAGCTAATACCCCAGAGGACAGGATCAAGATTCAAAATGACCTGAATAGACTAGACAGCTGGGCCAAAGCTAACAAAATGAAATTCAACACGGAGAAATGTAAGGTATTGCACTTAGGGCGGAAAAATAAAATGCACAGATATAGGATGGGTGACACCTGGCTGAATGAAACTACGTGTGAAAGGGATCTAGGAGTCCAAGTAGACCACAAGTTGAACATGAGTGAACAGTGTGATGCGGCAGCTAAAAAGGCCAATGCAATTTTAGGCTGCATCAATAGAAGTATAGTGTCTAGATCAAGAGAAGTAATAGTGCCACTGTATTCTGCTTTGGTCAGGCCCCACCTAGAATATTGTGTCCAGTTCTGGGCGCCACAATTCAGAAAGGACATTGAGAAACTGGAGCGTGTCCAAAGGAGGGTGACAAAAATGGTGAAGGGTCTGGAAATCATGCCCTATGAGGAACGACTTAGGGAGCTGGGGATGTTTAGCCTGGAGAAAAGAAGGTTAAGAGGTGATATGATCGCCCTGTTTAAATATTTGAAGGGATGTCATATTGAAGAGGGAGCAAGCTTGTTTTCTGCTGCTCCAGAGAACAGGACCCGGAACAATGGATGCAAGCTACAGGAAAAGAGATTCCACCTGAACATTAGGAGGAACTTCCTGACAGTAAGGGCTGTTCGACAGTGGAATTCACTCCCTCGGAGGGTGATAGAGTCTCCTTCCTTGGAGGTCTTTAAACAGAGGCTGGATGGCCATCTGTCAGGGATGCTTTGATTTGGATTTCCTGCATGGCAGGGGGTTGGACTGGATGGCCCTAGTGGTCTCTTCCAACTCTACGATTCTATGATTCTAAGAGAGTGACTTCTCTCATTCCCATCACTTTCACAGATACGGTTGGTGGGCATGCAAGGGAGGGCCTTCTCGGTGGCTGCCCCTAGATTTTGCAACTCTTTTTCTAGGGAGGCTAGAATGGCCACCTCCTTTTTGTCCTTCTGTTCGGAGGCAAAGAGTTTTTTATTCAGACAGGCTTTCAGAATTGAAGGCTTTGAAGGAAAGTGCTGTAAGAGCTGTGGTGTTTTGACTTTTTGTATTATTTAACTTTTTAAAATCTTTTTTAAAAAACATGATTAGTAATTTAATTGGGTCTTAATGTTGGTGTTTTTTTAAAAAAAATGGTTTTTTTAAATGTGTATGTCTCCTTGAGACCTAGCCTTGGAGAAAAGCCAGGAAATAGATAAAGGTGATAACAACAGGAACAACAGCAATTATTTTAATCCTTTGCCCGAGTGGGTTGAGAGCCAATGGGTGGATGCTTTCAATATATTAATAAGAAAAAATGGCATTATGCAAGTCCTGGAACCCTGTAATCCATGGGAAATGCAATGGCACACCTCTAAACCCTTGAGCAATTGCACAGCTTTGGGAAGAAAGGGTATAAAAGTAAGTGGAAGTAGGGATTATAAAAGCAGACCCCACAAAGAGGCTGAAGATGATAGCTTTGGATTTCGGATATCTCAAGCTCCGGATGCTTAGACTCCTTGGGGCCATGGGTGGCTGCATTGTTGCGTCAGTGATGTGCATGATGAATGTGCCACAGGCTAGAAGAAGAGGGAAAAGGCATTCCTGCAGTTCCGCTTGGTATTTTCAGCTGCTTTGAGATTTCATAAATGTCAAGACCCCTCATCAATTTCTGTCAAAGCAGTTTCTTACCCAAGGTTGTCTCTGCAGGTGAAGATGCTAGGATATAAAATACATGCCCCCCCCCCCCCCAAAAAAAAATAATGGGGACATTTTCTCAGCTATTTCTTTTAGAAATATACAGAAGTGGGGAGTGGGCCCTATTTGAATGTATTAAAATAAAATGGTGAAGAACACACATTTCTGTCTCTAATGACTGATGCCACACATCTATTTTTGTAGTTTCTGTCGTTCCAGTAAAAAGGAAGCATAAGTCACCAACAAAAGAGCAATGGAACACAGAGAGACATGTTTAAAGTGTGTTGTCGCACTCACAAAAATCAAAATTAGGCCATTTGCTTTAATTGGGAAAGCACAAAGCTATATTAAATGTAGCAAAAATAACTTCATGTTAGCTAGAATATGATGGAATACAAAGTTAATTTTGGGAAGGTTTCTTCCTTCTTCCCTTCCTTCCTTCCTTCCTTCCTTCCTCCTTCCTTCCTTCCTTTCCTGCCTGCTTTTAATACACAGATCCAAAGACAATAACCAAATGTGCTAAAACACTAATATTCCAAAGAAACAACTCAGACAGGAATGGTCATCTTTTCTATAATAAAACAAAACAAAAATCGTTAAACATCTATCAAACATTAGTTGATAGATTAATAATGACTTTCAGAAATCTAATATCAAAGGGGTTAATATAAGCCTCCCTAGAAAAGAGGCCCTGGTTTGTGTATCCACCAACCTACCAATAGCCTGCAAATCTACAGCGCTATATAAATAAAGCATAATAATAATTAATAATAATAATAACCTACACGCTCTGGATGATGGAAGATATAATGGGCATTTAATGATTATACTTGTAAGATGTCTTATTCCCCTAGCCATTTATTGCTCTATAGGTCAAGTCCAGCACTTCTACCTGAGAAACTATATGGAAGCCATTGAAGTGCATTTAAGACCAATGCTTTATAGTTAGTAAAATGCGTACTGGACGACAGATGCTAGTCCATTTGGTTCCTGCATCTGTGGTTTCTGGACATTTTCACAAGAGCAGCCTTGCACAGAACACATTATAGTACTCTAGGCAACCACTGAGGCATGTATTTCAGTGGCCAAATCTACCATTACATATTTGGTGATTATTGTGAATGCTATTGCTGTTTTTTCACTGCTTTCTGACTGATGGTATATGAAAATGCTTGTTGTTCTTGTTGTGTTGTTGTGTGTCTTCAAGTAGTTTCTGATGTATGATGACCCTAAGGAGAACCTATCATGGGGTTTTCTGGGGCTTAGAGGGTGTGACTTGACCAAGGTCACGCAGTGGGTTTCCACAGATGAGCGGAGATTCGAACCCTGGTCTCCAGAGTCATAGTCCAATGCTCAAACCACTACGCCACACTGTCTCTCATGAAAACACTTAATAGTTGGGAATCACTTTCTAGCCTTTAGAGTGTCATATTGGTCAGAGTCTGACTTTACTTACTGATTGATTGATTTATACATGAGAGCAAGAGTTTGAAGGAACAGGTTTCAGTTCAGACAGAAGCAAAAAGAGTTTGTTGGGAGTTTAGCTGGAGATAGCCAATAAGGCTTTTGGCAGAAGTTTTGTTGGCAGAATTTGTTCAGAGATCAGTGTCTTCTCTGAGAATGAGAGAGTGTGTCTTGCCAAAAGTCATCCAGTGGGTTTCTATGGCCAAGCAGGGATTCAAACCCTGGTCTCCTGAATCATAGTCCAATGGTCAAACCACTGCAACATGTCACCTCTGCAGTATACAAAAATGATAGGATCCAGAAATCCCTTCCCAGGGAGGCTTGCCTGGCACCCTCCCTACACTCTTCTTGCAGACAGATGAAGTTGTTTCAACTGGCCTTTGAAGACTGACTCATATAAACAATGGGCAGGATTATTATCTTTGTTATTTATTTACTTACTTACTTGTTTACTTTACTTATCGTTGTTGTGCTTTTTATAAAAAAAATAGTTTACGCTTTTAATGGATTTTAATCATTTTGATCATTTAATGGCTTTGTGCCTTTTGTGTTTTGCGAATTGTAATTATTTATTAAAATCTGTTGTTACATGGAGTCCCAAACTGGGGGGAAAGGCAGATGACAACAAAAACAGCACAAGCACAGAGGCACAGAGAATACTGGAATTTGCATGAATCTGCACTGTCAGAAGCAAACAGCAAAAAACAAGCCACCTTGTGCTTCAGAGCATGCCTAGTCTGGATTTTAAAAAATTATCATTTGACCTTAAGCCAAACATACCATTCCTGTCCAGAAACATTACACAAATATCACACGAAAAATAAAATAAGACATAGCCTCTTAGTCAGAGTTCTACTGAAATCTACATATATATCTTCGTATATTTTGATGGATTTATTGGTTGACACCCAGTTTTCTTTGGAAAGGGGTATTTTCATAAAGGCCTAAATATCCTAAAGGCACCTGATCTGGTCAGATCTTGGAAGCTAAGTAGGGTCGGTCCTTGGTAGTACTTCGATGGGAGACTGCCAATGAATACCAGGTACTGTAGGCTATATTTCAGTGGAAGGAACTAACATTATTATTATTATTATTATTATTATTATTATTATTATTATTATTATTAACCTTTATTTATAAAGCGCTGTAAATTTACACAGCGCTGTACATACAATCTTATTAATTGGACGGTTTCCTGCCCTCAGGCTTACTAACAGTGGAAGAAACTGCTGATTCTTCCTTGCCTAACAAAAACCTGTTACATTTATGGGGTAGGCATAAGTCAACAGGCACATACACATTTTGTTAAAAGAGGCAATCTGGATTAATGTTCCTTTCCTCACTCCAAAAACATTGTGTTGCCAAGTCCTGTTGCCACATTTTTGCCATGTTGGACTAACTGGAACCATAACAGAGGCCAGATTTGGCCAGGTGGCACCCAGTTTCTGATTCCTCCTCACTGGCATCTTATATGGCTCAGGCCCAGGGTGACCAGATGTCCTCCTTTTTCTGGATGTGTCCTATCTTCTGTCCAGGAGGAATTACAAAATGCCCTTCATTTTGAGCATAGCTAAGAAATACAAGTTTATATTTACACTAGTTTTTTTAACTTTGGAGGGAGGTAATGCCCTACATTTTTGGAATGCCCTACATTTTGTAGTGCCTTGTCTTCCTTTGCAGTTATGACTTCTGGTCACCCTGGTCAGACCCTAATACAATGGGTCCTTGGTATCCTCTGGGGTTTGTTTCCAGGACACACACACATCCCATGGATACCAAAAATCAAGTCTCATTAAATACAATGGCATAGTGAAACCATGTCCCTTATAGAAAATGCCAAAATCAAGCTTTCCTTTCTGGAATTTATATATATCTTGATGCTCGAATCCGTGGATAACAAATCCATGGATGTGGAGGGCAGACTGTATAGCCACTTTTCCAATGATGATCACAATCCTTTCCTTTGCACAGCCTGGAATCTTATTGTCTGATGCTGGAATGCTGGCACGTATCTTTACATATATGTCTGCCTGTCTCTCTTCCAGACAAGAGGACATCAGGAGTTTTAGGTGACTCAGATAACAGAAGACACATACCTTCCCAAGGACACAGGCTGCCCTCTTCCCCCTCCGTGAAGGAGAGGTCTGCTCTCTATTTGTCCCGTGCAGCTGCTGCTGCGGATCACACCAGTGGTCTGCCAGAACTCGTAAGTTTCTCATGCTTTACATTTCTCTCATGCTTTTGACCCACCACAAGTATTTCCACAAGGCCTTTCAAATGGTCATAGAGGAGGAAAAGGAGAGTGAGTCCAGTGTGGTGTCTTAAAAACTTGGAGCATGACTCTACATCGCGGTCTACATTTCAAAATGTTATGATTCTGTAGCTGTGCTGCAACAAAACACAGCTGTGCATTTCAAAGATGTACATCTGGGCAAGAGGGCTCCAATGCACACACTTCTAATCCACATCAGGCACTTCTGTTATGCATTGGGCACAGATATGAGATGCATTTATAGTACAATTTTCCCTCCACATTCACTGGCGTTAGAGGTAAAGGATCCTTGTGAATGTGGAGAAAACATAAATAAATTTAAAAACCACTATTATTTTTACTATGAGAATGTCTCTCTGGGAATCTTTAGGTCCTCCAGTGCCAGAAGTTGATCAAAGAATCATGCTGGAGGACCTACTGATGCCTAGAGAAGTGTTTTCTCCAGGAACGTCTAGGTTCTCCAGCAAAATTCTATGGCCAACTTCCAGCAGAATTGCCCTGGAAGACCTAGAGATCCCTAGAGAAAATATATTCATCAAAACCGCAAAAGTCAAAGCCACAAATGTGGAGGGTGAACTGCATTATTGTTTATTAATTTTATTATGTGTATTTGTATTATAATTTTAAATGACAGCACAGTTGAAAACATGCAAAAGTAATACTGTTTTCCACCTACAATGAATTTGAGTCAGAGGTCCAAAACACACTACAGAAACAATCCAGTTTGGGGCTGCTTTAACTGCCCTGGCTCAGTGCTAGGGAATTTTGGGAACTGTAGTTTTGTGAGACATTTAGCCTTCTCTGTCAGAGAGCTCTGGTGCCACAATAAAATATACTTCCTAGAATTCCCTAACACTGAGTCAGTTGAAGCAGTCTGGATTATTTCTGCAGTGCATTTTGGACCAGAGACATAGCTGTGTTAATCTGAAAAACCAGTATGCAAAGGGATCTTGTAGCATCTGAATTTGATGTTCACCTTGAGATAGTTTATAGATATACAGTCAGACTTAGAAATATTTCCCAGAATACCTTGTCTGGCACAGCTAGTGGCCATCCTGTCTAGGACTCTGGGAGTTGTTGTACAAAAAAGTAACTTTTAAAGAATATATACTTGCTTGCATACATAAGTGCCTGCAGCAAATGCAAACATAAACTTTGTTATTTTCTTTCATTCAGAATTTTAAACACGAAATTGCTTTTAATTCTCTCGAATACCAGAAAGTAAAGAAGGTAGGGAATTTTATGAAGATGGGTGTGTAGTTACCTAACTCTGTCTCTACCGCCAGTTGTGTGATTAGGTTGGCAATCAGTATAACCGTGTGTTTAAAACTCCACTAATACAGTTGCACTTGTTAAAAATGCATTGAAACTAAAGTTTGGTTCCCACTACAGATAGTTCTCTTTATAACATCTATTTATCTTGAACATCTTGGGCCAAGTTGTGGTTTACTGAGGAAAGACTGAGAAATTTTCCTGCATAAAACTATATTCTGTTCCTCTAGGTACCCGTTGACATTGGTACCCATTCCTCAGGTCACTGATCTCCTATCAGCAAAGGATCTGTTACTAATCCCTGGAGTTTCTATTGCATTACTCCTTCTGGTGGTTGTTTCTTGTTCCTTTGCCCATGTGGAGCAAGTAAACATTAAGAGAATAGTGGAAAATAACATGATGTACTGGTTTGAATGACAGACTGTGACCAGGGTTTGAATTCCCACTTGATCATGGAAGCTCACTGAGTGACCTTGGGGAAGTCACACTCTCTCAGACCCTGTCTGTATAAACCAGGATGCTCCAGGAGCAGCCTGAAATATCCTGACCCTGTATCTGTGCTAACCTGGCCCCATTATCTGTCCCTCTGTTCACACGCTGTCACAGTGTCCCACTGCACAAGTGTCCCACTGAGTTGCCCAGCACATCTGCCACTGCCATGGGTTGCTCACTCTGAGGTCAGAACAAGGAGTGCAGAATATGATCATTGTTGTGCCCAATGTTCTGACCTCAGAAGCAGTCCACTGCGGCAGTAGATGCACCAGGCAACTTAGCAGGACACTCATGCAGATAGCTGCAGCAGCATGGGACCCAGGGATTCCAGATCTTCCCAGGAGATCCTGAGTAACAGTTATGGTTTTTTAAAAATCAGTTGTAAGGCTATTATGCACTGGTTCTGGTGAGGAACATGCCAGACATCATCCAGACTACTCACACCAGAGCTGTAGTTTAGGATGTGCATCGTCCATGCAGGATGACACCAGAACTAGGGGTGGGGGAATGGACCTTTTGACCTGTGTAGGCAAGACCTTCACTTAAGCAGAAAGCAAATGCAAAGCCCCTCTGAACAAATCTTGCCAAGAAAATCCCATGATAGATTGACTTTAGGGTTGCCTTAAGTCAGAATTGACTGAAGGCGCACAACAAAGAGAATAAGTAGTTACCGCTATACTCCTTGTCCTCTCTTTCTGGGAGATGGCACAAGCTTAGAGGTCAGAAATGAGCCATGTCAACAGCCATTGCAAAAAGGCAGGGACCAAAGCATTATAGGATGGGAACTCACTGAAAGTATCTTCCCTTCAAACTATAGTAGAGGGTGGCAGACCTGAAGTCAGTGAGGCAGAGAATCCACCCCGAATCCAGCAACTAAAGGTGCTGGTTATTATTATTAATTTATTATCCACCTTTCCCTATGGATTGAGGTGGGAAACAGCAATAGATTCAAATATAACACATAACATCAGTTAAAAACACATTAACCAATACATGTTAAAATTCATAATTTAAAAGTCATCTGGATAGGCCTGCTGGAAGAGATTGGTCTTTAATGCTGTTTTAAATACAGGCAACATATAGAACTGTTGAATCTTTTCCAGCAGGTCATTCCACAGTCTAGAGGCGGCTGAAGAAAAAGTCCTCTGGGTGAGAGTTGACAGCCCTAGTCCTGGCTAAATGGAGTAAATGTCTCCCAGGGGACCTGAGTGTATGGGGCGGATTATACAGGAGGAGGCAATCCCATAGGTAACCTGGGCACAGAGCATCTATGGTATTAAAGGTAATAACCAAGATGTTGTACCTTGCCCAGAAACCAATTGGCATCCAGTGGAGTGATTTTAATATTGGTGTAATATGATGATTCCTAGATGTACCATAACTAATCTGCCTGCTGTGTTTTGAATTATGACCAATGACATCAGAGCCACTGACCAAAACTAGACGCTGACAATGTCCAGCCCAGGCTTTCAGGGATGGCTCTAAGTCAACCTAAGTATTTTTAAAAACAATATTACAAGCACACTGTCAGTAGTAAACTGTTGCCATTCATGCTCTGAGCCTTGTCTCTCTTGAATTGCTTGAGTTATGCAGTTGATAAACATTCCTTTTTTGAAGTAATCTGATTCATACAAAAGAGCATGTCCAGTGCATGCATTCCCAAAGTTCAGGTTTCAAGGGACATAAAATCAGTCTCCTCACCACCTGTTTCTTTATCATACTTATTTGCAACCTACTTCTGCTTCAGCACAATTTTGTCACCAAAGGGATATACATCTTTTCAATGCAAACTCTTTTGAATTTTTTGAGACCTTTCCCCTGAAAAACTGGGTCTCGCAAAAAACACAATTCAAACAAGCCATCCCTACATTCCTTCTACACAGAAGACAATCATTGACCAGAATGCTGTTGGTTAATCCCAACTAGAGTAGGCCCATTGAATGAATGGTTGAATGGTAAGTCAACACATAGGTAAATCCAGTTGATTCAGTAGGTCTGTTCTAATCAGGAGTAACACTATGATTTGGGCGAGTGAGTTGTTCAGGAGCACCTGTGATTGCAAGATGACTGCAAGGTCACAAAAGTCACTCTGTCAACATCTCTGTATTCAGTCAATGTTACAGATGTGTTTCTTGTCACCTATCACCCAGCATCCACAGTCCTGGGCCAAGAAAGCCCCATGTCACTACTAAGCATGAACCTTCCAGAGTGTATACTGTACAGAAGATTGGGTAGCCTCCATTCAAGATCAACAGGTAGTAGTAATACATCAATGAGTAGGAATGGCACACTCCCTGACTTTCCTTAAATGCCTCCAATACCTTAACTATGTTCCTGGTGTCTGATAGGCCAACAACAGGCATGGTATAAACCTTTTTACTCTCCCATTAAACATAAAAATAGGAATTTGACACCCACGCAAAATGACCAGGGCCTGGATTGAGTTTGTTGTACTGTGCCTTGCTGTGATTAGACATTTCCTAACATTATTAATTGTAAACCAGCCATGGCATGTGTTAGTAGAGGAGTTTGGAGTGGTGTAATGTTTGGTGTGCTTTGGAAGTATGGAGTAGACCTGTATATCTGCATAATTAACCCAAGCTGCTGCATGAGTTTGGCCTTTGTCACTAACAAGAGAAGCTTTCGTGGAGAAATTGAGCTGACATTTCACACACTGTTTCTTTAGACATGGCAGAGGCTCAGAACAACGTGTGTCCCAAAGCCAACATCAAGAAGGTAGATGAGAATTTGCCACCTCATCTGTCTCCTCCTCCTCAGGATTCTGCTCCAGGTGCAGCTTCCGTTACTAGGAGTCAGGATTCCAGTCCACTCCCCCTACCACCTCCAAAGGAAACCTTCTCTAAGTTCTACCAACAGCGTCAAGTCAATGAGCTGAAGAGGCTTTACCGCCACATGCATCCTGAGCTCCGGAAAAATCTGGAAGAGGCGGTGAAAGAGGATCTGACAGAGATGCTGAGCACCGATGACCCTAATGCCCAGGCCTCAATGAGCCTAGATGCAGTGCTTCCTGGAGAGGTTCAATCCATGCGCTGGATCTTTGAGAACTGGACCCTAGACTCCATTGGAGAACATCAAGCTGCCAAGAAGCTCAAAGAGGAGGAAGCCATCCCAAGTGGTGATGTGAAAAACAGATCCATGAAATTTGAAGGCCAACTGCCCAATGGAGACAGGCCTTTGGCCAAAGGATCTGAGACAGAGCAAACCAAAGGGGATGTGCGTACGGCTCGATGGCTTTTTGAAACTCAGCCGCTTGATACTTTGAACAAAATGTATTTGGATGAGGCCAATTTGCAAGAGGCAGTCCTCAAAGAGCCTGTTCAGAAAGGAGATGTGAAAGGTGCTGCCCAGCTATTTGAAACTCATTCTTTAGACGCTTTGGGCCGCTGCAGTTCAGTGGAGGAGCAGAGTATTCTACAACTCAAGTCAGAAATTCAAGAGCTCAAAGGTGACGTAAAGAAAACCATCAAGCTCTTCCAAACAGAACCTCTGTGTGCTATCCGAGACAAAATGGGAAACATCCATGAGATCAAATCTGTCTGCAGAGAAGAAATACAAAGCAACATGGTCAAGACAGCTCGCTGGCTCTTTGAGACACAACCTCTTGATACCATCAACAAGGACACATCCAAAGTGCAAGTCATTCGGGGGATCTCTCTAGAAGAGGCAGCAAAGGGAAACGTCAGTGGAGCAAAATGGCTGTTCGAAACTCAACCTCTAGACGCCATCAGAGAAATTACTGTGGAAGAAGCTGATTTCAAGGCCTCACCGGATCTCATCCAAGGTGCTGATGTTAGTAAACAGTGCCAGATTTTTGAGACTCACCCTCTTGACACGCTGAAAGGAGAAGCTTCTGATAGCATCCTGGCCAAAGAAGAAATTGTCAAAGGGGATGTGAAATCAACTCTTTGGTTATTTGAAACACAACCGATGGAAACACTGAAGGATAATTTTGAAGTTGGGCATTTAAAGAAAGTTGAACTTTCAGATGAGGAGAAAGGAGCTGTGAAGCAAACAAAGCATGTTTTTGAAACCTGCCCTTTGGGGAGCATTGCTAAACCTCCAACTGGAGATACATCAGCCCCCAACATTCAAGAGGTGGAGAAAGGTGATGTGAAAGCCTTCAAGAGTCTCTTTGAGACCCTACCTTTAGATAGCATTAGGCAGGTGAGCATAGAGGAAGATGTCAAGGAAGGAGAGGAAATACACCCAGAGAATGTCAAAGCCCTGTTCAAGGTGACACCTTTGTATGCCATCAAAGATAGCTTTGGAAATTTCCACAAAGTCACATCTGTGAGCAGAGAAGAAGAAGTAACAGGAGGAGATGTTAAGAACTACAAGTGGATGTTTGAAACCAAACCTCTGGATCAATTTGATGACAATTTCCAAAAGGTGGCCCTTGTTAGAGGGATCACAAAGGAGGAAGTGGTGGCTGGAGATGTGAAAACAGCCAAGTGGCTGTTTGAAACACAACCTATAGATGTCATCCACAGCCAAATGAACCCAGCAGAACAGCACATCTCTGAGAAAAGCGATGCTTCCCCAGGAGGAGATGTGAAGACTTGCAGGTGGTTGTTTGAGACACATCCAATGGACACCCTGTATGAGAAGGAGGGGAAGAAGCAGGACAGAGAAGAACTTGTTCCACAAGGTGATGTTAAGTCATGCACATGGATGTTTGAAACACGGCCTTTGGATTCTTTGAAAGGCCAGGAAGAACAATACCTGCAGGTCAGCAAAACTTACTGCCAGGATGAATTAGAAGGAGTAGATGTGAAAACTGTCAGGCACCTTTTTGAGACAGAACCCTTGATCAATGATACTATAAAAGGAAATGAAGCCAAAAAGATAGTCAGGTACTCTAGCCGTGTGGAGATGCAGTCTGGAGAAGTGTCTAGGGTGAAGGAGTTCTTTGAAGCCAAACCTTTGGATTCAGCTCATAAACCAAGCATGGACAAGAAGGACACTGATATCCCAGCAAGTGGGAACATTGAACAAGGGGCAGTGCACAAGTTTACCTGGCTCTTTGAAAACTGCCCTATGGATACCCTGAAAAGCAGCATGGAGGGTATTCAAGAGGTGGCCCCCCAAAAGGACATCCAGGGTGGAGATGTTGGGGGCAAAAGATTTGTTTATGAAACCTACTCCTTAGATCAGATCCATAACCAAGAGAATGAGATGCAAATCAAGAAGATCCAGGAAGACACAATGAATAAAGCTGACATCAAGTCCTGCACCATGCTGTTCGAAACCCGTCCCCTGTATGCTATCCAAGACAAAGAGGGAGGATACCATGAAGTCACCTCTGTGAAGAAGGAAGAGATCATGAAAGGTGATGTGAAGGGTGCCCGGTGGCAGTTTGAGACCAAACCTTTGGATCAAATAAAGAAAGACGAGGAGGTGTTTGTGATCAGGGCTGTCACCCAGGAAGACTTCAAGAAGGGCGATGTCCAAGCGGCCAGGTGGAGGTTTGAAACAGAGCCTCTAGATTCCATTGCTGTAGAAAAAAGGCCTGTCTTGAGGACCATCAATGATGTGCAGAAGGGAGATGTCCAATCTAACAAGCAACTCTTTGAGTCTGAGCAACTGAGTCAAAAGAGGTACGTGAGGATGGTCAGTGTCAGTGATGTTCAACAAGGAGATGTTAGGACATCCACCTGGCTTTTTGAAAACCAGCCTATTGACTCCCTGAAAGGAGAATCAGACATCACTCCCAGCCTGTGCACAGTACAAAGGGAGGATATCCATAAAGGGGATGTGAAACGCTGCACTTGGCTCTTCGAGACTCAACCCATGGACAGCCTGAAAGACACAGAGGCCTCTGAAGGTACTGAGCCCCTCCAGGTGGTTCATCAGGCTGATGTAAAGAGCACAACGTGGTTGTTTGAAAGTACCCCTCTGGATAAGCTGAGCACGTCTCAACACTCTTCTGAAAAGGAAGAAAGAGAGAGAACTGTCACATACACTCTGGACGTCCTCTCCTCTCATCAAGTGATCCGACATGATGGCCTCCTTATCGAAGCCAATGACAATGAGAGTGTCACAATGGCAAAATATAATCTTGGTGTTCAAGGAAGCCCTGAAATCCAAAAGGAAGAAGTCATGAGAGGCAACTGGCAAAAAATCTTGGTGCAGCTACTTCAGAGGAGCAACGTGGAGGCCTGTGGGGAGCTGGTGCAGGAAGAAGAGAATGGGAATGTCCGAGTCAGCCCAGTGCAGTTGCTGGACCCTAGCAAGGTTGAGAAAAGCAGAGAGGACCTAAAGGATGATGTGGCAAAGACTCTCCAAGAACTTCTCAATCAAGACACCTCAATCAAGAAAGGAATTCTGATGCAGGAGACAGAGACAGGGTCAGCCAAGATAACCATCTATTCCCTCCTTCATCATGTTGCTCAAGAACACAGACTGCTTAAGGGAGACGTGAAGTCAACCATTGGGAATCTGCTGGCTTCTTCCCAAGACAACAAGGCGACAGCTACCATCCAACGAGAAGAGAATGAGAAAGGCAATGTCCAGTTGTACACCAGCTGCATCGAGAAGGGAGATCTCGACTACTTAAAGAATCTCCAAAGGGAATCAGAGATAGAGTCCCTTGCTTCCTCCCAAGCAAAAGAGGAGCTGATGGAAACTGTGCAAGAGGCCAAGGTACCTGCCCAGCTACTAGAGGGAAAAGCAGTAACCAAAACAGCAGATGTGATATTGGGGGATATCAATGGGGCTAAGCAAGCGTTCTTGTGTAAGAGCAAAGAGGGGGCTTTAGGAAGGGAGACACTGCATGCAAGTGAGCTAGGTTCTGCTGAGCATTGTCTTGTGCAATCTCCAACCCCAATGATAAGGAAGGAAAATCAAGTTCCTGGGCATGTTAAATTGCCTATCCAGCCCATGCAAAATGGTAGCAACAGAGTAGTGAGAGAAGAGAAAATAATCCAGGGAGAGAGAAAAGAGGGAGCAGCCACTACCAAGGTAACAGAGCAGAAGGATGTTGCAGGTGTGGCTATCCACTGTTCCCCAGTAGGGCCAGTCACCCAGATGGCAACACAGCCCCAGACACAAGTTCTTGGCAGTGATCTTCAAGCAGCCATGCAGAATCTCAGACTCGCCACCGCAGAAGCTCAAAGCCTTCAGCACCAATTCCAGAGCAAGCTTCAGAAAACAACAGAAGATACTCAGCAGTCCACCACCCAGATAGGCACCATGCAGGCAGCAGGACCGAGTAAGGGCTGTGTAGCCACCAGCCAAGAACAAGCCACCAATGCCACCTTCCTCAGAGCACAGGAGACATCCAGGTCCCTTGCAAGTGTGCCTCAGAAGAGAACAGTGTCACCCACAAAGGTCAGTGCTTCTGAGGAAGTGCAGGGATGGGCTCTGCCATTTGCAGCCTGCCAGGATGGTCCAGTTGGGCCTAGTGCAGACCTTAGTATTAAGGATGGCCTTTATACTGCCAAGCCAGTCAAGCCCTATGTAAATCCATTTATTGAGTCTGATTACAAAGAGCACTCCGTTCCAGAAGAACAGGAGCGAGAGGCTATAATCAGAGGGGATGTACAGACAGCTATCAGAGCCCTGCAGAGTGCTGCAGCAGAACAGAGGCAAGTAGACAAAGAGGATGTTGTCCGTGGCAACTTAAGAGCCGCGCTTGAGTCCCTGGAAAAGTCTAACGTTAATGTCTCCAAAGGAGATTTTAAAGCAGCTATGATATACAGGAATGCAGGGCAGTCCTATTCCATTTGTAAAAAGAAAAATGAGACTCAGACTCTTAGTAACCAGGCAGCTGATATAGTAGCTTCAGGCTCACAAGCTGTTAATGACTTTCCTCCTCCTCCTCCAGCTTCAGTGATGGGAATCGAATGCCACTCAACCAAAGAGAGAGAAGCGGAGATTCTGGGGCATTCCTCACTTGCACAACCACACGTTCCTAAGACTCTCTCTGCAGCCCCTGCCAAACCAAGTGACCAGAGGCCTTTAGAGAAGCCACAACTACCCCCCAAGCCAGAAGTGATTTCCCCACCAAGGAGAAAACCAGTCCCACCTCCAAAACCAGAGTTCCTTTTGAAGGAATCACTTCCCCACCCTGCTGGCTACATGAAAGGAATGCCAGCAGCCCAGCTTTCCTCTCCCAAATCTCCAACTCAGGTTGAGCAAAACAAACCAAAAATGTCACCCATCCTGAACCATGCAAAGACAGCTTGTGAGGCCAAGATATGGGAGCCATCCGCATACCAACAACATTTGTCAGCCAGTCCTGTGCTTCCATCATCTATGTCTACTGCAGTTGAGGACGTAAGCTCTGAGAAAAGAGCTAGAAGAGATATTGTCAAGACTCCTTTGCAAGTGGCAGAAGAAAGGTATAAGGCAAAGATAGAAGAGCGGAGCAAAGTGAAATTGGGTGACCACATGCTTTCAGCAGAGGCAGTAAAAAGTGGACCAGATGACTGTGAAGGAGGGAGCTGCTATCAGACAAAGGAGACAGAAGGATTGCTCAAGTCTTGCCAACCAGAAACTGAAGGTGCCATAACCTGTAGGCAAGATTCTCCATTGTCTCTTGGATTCCAAACAGATCTCACTAACCTTGATGGCCAAAGGAAGCCATATATCTCTGCCAAATGCCATGCTAATATTCTGAGGAAAGGAGCAATCATGACACACAACACATCTTCAAAGACAGATGGTATAGATGCATCTGGAGCCTCTGGTTCCAATGCTTACCAAACAACAAGCCCAAGAACAGAGATAATGGAACCTGCCTTTCCAGCATCTTCACCTTTACAATTAAAGCCTTTCTTTGAAGAACCACAGTTTGTGCACAGCAAAGGATTAAGAGAGCCAGAAAGGAAGACTGAACAAAACACAGAGGAGGAAAAGCCCGTGGTGATCATGCGGGGGAAGCTTTGCAGAGAAACTGAAGATGAACGTCGCAAGAGACTGTCTGTTCACAAGGAGGAGATCATGAAAGGCAACGTTAAAGAAGCCATGGAGATATTTGAGAACCTGCGAAGGCAAGAGGCACTTCAGGAAATTTTAACCCGAGTGAAGGAGTTTGAGGAGGAAACCTCCAAGGTGGATGTGAAAACCTTGAGAAACGTCTTTGAGAACGTCCCTGACTGGATGGTGTATCAGAAGACTCACCAAACTAAAAAGTCCACAATAGAGAAGGCTGAGCAAATGAAAGAAGTCAAGGAAGATGCTGATAGTGTTTCCTCTGTGGAGTTAGCTTTTGAAGATCTGGAGAGAGCAAGCGCTGAGATCATTCATTTAAAGGAACAGACCCTAAGCAGACTCATGGACATTGAAGAGGCCATCAGGAAAGCTCTGTGTTCCATTTCAAGCCTGAAATCTGAATCTGACATTGCTGGACTTTCTGGACTTCTCAAAGAGTCTCTTGGAAGTTCTCAGAGCCTTGCAGCTGGGAACAACATTCGTAAGATCAGTATTGTGTCCAGCAAAGCCAAACAGGACAGGGGGACACAGAACTCAGGCTGGGATAGTGAAAAGGTTGTAGAAAGGCAGGAGGTACCAAAGATGGAGCTCGAGGTTCCTCACATCATTCAGCCCCGAGCAAGTTCACCTTCTTCTCCTTCCTACATCTCTATTCAGTCTGCTGCACGGAAAAGTGGAGAGTCACCCCAAATGGCACGGTCCCCCTCATCAAATTATACTGAAATGGCAATGGGAAAGGAAGTGTCCGCCGAGGACATTTTTAGCTCCTTGCCACGTAAGTCAGTGAGGTCTGACGGCTGCAATTTGACTTTCTCTGAAGGTGAGCAAGCCTCTGTCCAGATGCAGAAAGGAGCAGGTTTGATTAAGCAACAGCGTCTCAGCAGCCCTGAGCTTCTCCATCATCACATTAGTACCAATGGTGATAAGGAACTGAATGCATCCCAAAATGTGATCCAAGGAGTAGGTTCTGAGTATGCATCTAAATCTTCCTTGTGTGCTTTAAGCCCATCAAATCCAAGGAGGCAGAAAAGCATCCTAGAACTTCAGACTAGCCATGATGGGTCGAAGCTCTTTGGGGCTACTAGAACTGTGACGGAGCAATATGAGGAGGTGGACGAGTTTGGGAACAAGATTATCACATCTTCCACCACTGTTACCAAACAGTCAGAGACACAGACGTCTTCCACGTGCGACATGGTTTCGTGTCCTACAAGATATGAGGTGACGGCTTCTCCAGTTCTTCGAAGATACCTGAACAGCCCAGCTGACTTTCCTTCAAATGGGGGCCACCAAGAAGCAGGGGTGGTATTTGTCACTTTTAGCAATTCCAAACCTGCAAAGAAATAGAGTTTTGTCACTTTTAGCTACTCCAAGCCAGCAAAGCTTTTCCAAGTGGAGGATAACAATAAGGGTCAAGTGCTACTAACTAGTTAACCCAGAGGACTCCACTTTAAACCAGTTTAAGATGACTGGTTTTGAGATTAACTCAGCTGAATTAAACTCATTGCATTCATTCAAGATTAAGCAATTTGTGGACTTTATTAAAACATGTGCATACACATTAGGAAAACCTCTAAGCCTTGGAAAACTTTTGGAATGAGTCTTTGTGTTTGAAGATAACCTATTTAGCCTGTGTTTGGAACCGGTTCTTGAAGAAAAGACCACCAGCTTGTCATTACAATATAAATCTGGATTTCAGGTCCAATGCTTGAAAGAAAAGGAAAAGGATTGTAGAAGATACTTTTTTAAGAGTGTTTTTAGTATTTAGAAGAATTGCCTTGTTATATCAGGCCAAGATTCACTATTTTGTTTCCAGCTATAATGGACCATCAGATGTTCCAAATGCAAGCCAAAGAGATTTGGACTAGATACAACCAAAGAACTAGTGATTTAATAGTTTGAGGAATACACGCATGGCAGGGGGTTGGACTGGATGGCCCTTGCGGTCTCTTCCAACTCTACGAATCTATGATTCTATGTCTTCTACCTTTTCCTCTTCTTGAACTTCCCAACCTGTTTCTCTCTCCTCTTACCACTCACCATGTTGTATGTCCTCAAAAAACATACAAATGCCTTCCCTCATCATCACAGATAAAGCAACAGCATGGGTTTGGAGTAGTTGTTTTCTTAGTTTTCAACACCTCTCTACTTTTTTACATTTTTAGCAAACCAAGATTATTCAGTAGTGTCCATGTTTAGCAAGAGGTACACACATTTGTAATGAAGTGCATAAATCAGAATTGGAAGAATCTTCATCATTTCCCTTCCCACTAATGGGAAAGTAGGGGAGATATTCTAGTTAAAATAAGCATCTTCTATAAAATATATATTGATGATTATAGCTTTCCTCTCTTTTTTAAATTTTAGAACTGTAATTTATTATTCATTGTTAACATGTCTTTTAGGCTAGCTTTCTCACCTGTCCATTGTTTCAACTGACTATAAAAACATGTAAAACAGTTTTATTAATGATGAATTTTTTGTACGTTCTCAAGTGATGGTTTTAGATATTTTGTAGGTACTGTGTTTGTTTTTTTTATTTGCATTCTGAAGATAAATTTGACTTCTGAACAATAGCTCTGAGTTGAATTGTTTTTGGAACTGTGTTTGCTAGAAGGCTGGTTCACTCTGAAATTACCCCATAGACCAAGGGTAGAGTTCTTGAGACCTTCCACATATTGTTGGATTGCAACTCCCAGTATTCCTCACCATTGGCTATGCTAGCTAGGGTATAAGCAGAGTTCCACAGGTATAACCATTTCACATGGGCCTAAATCCAATTCTCAACTAACTAGAGGAGAGCCATTGAACAGCTGGATTTACCTCTGTGCCGAAACTCATCATTCAACAATTGATTCAGTGGGCCTACTTTAGTTGACACCATCCAACAGGATTCTGGCCATGCAGTTGCACATTCTTGGGTGGTACATAATTGTTTCTCAGCACCTTTGCTGTGCCACTTGATTCCTTGGATTGCAGAACCAGCCACTGGATGATCCCCACAGCACAGTGGGACAATAAATAGACACCGGAGCATATACAATTGGACAATGTTGGTATTCAACAGAAGAGGGAGATGTAACACCAGGATGTCGGCCAGAATGGAGAAAGAAATATTTCTTGCCTGATTTTTGTTGTTGTTGTTGTTTTGTGCCTTCAAGTTGTTTCCAACTTATGATGACCCTAAGGAAATCCTCTCATGGGGTTTTTTTAACAAGATTTGTTCAGAGGAGGTTTGAGACTGAGAGCCTGTCTCCATCCAACACACAAACCACTACCCCATGCTGGTTCTATTTAAATAGTTTAGTTTAATTTAGTTTAAGGAAATCAAGAAATCAAAGTTTCACCACTATTTAATCCACCGAAGGGCTGATCCTTGAGGTCAGCAAATTGGATAGTCAGTCTGAGCACTAATCTGAAGGAGGCACTAAACCTAAGATCACTCAAGCTCAGTGTTTGTTTTCAATTGTTTGGCAACAAACTACTGTCAGCACTCATTATCTACATATTCAACCGTCCAGTGCTTGAAAATATTTCCCAGAAATATAAATTCATTTTTTAAAAAATAATCTTTATTAAATATATACAAGATAAAATTAAACTTACAACATAATTTGATATAGCAAACACATTTTGTACTCTGATCTTGAATACATTTCCGATCTTTCTTCTGTTCTTAGGATTTTAAAGAGAGCTTCTTCCTTATACTATAAATGAAACCAATTATAATGTTATGTATTACGCATATCATACTTATATCAATTCCAAAAAGCAGACCTTGATTTTGCCATTTAATATAAGGGACTTTTACCATGCCACTGTATATAGTGGGATTTGAGCAGCCACAGATATTGGTATCCACAGGTAGGGTTGCCATAAGTCAGGACCTCCAAACCAGGACAAATGTAGGACAACATTTTCAAATTTAGGACACCCTTTTAAAAAATGGAGGACACACTAAAATTTTTGATTATTTTTAAAAAATATGTTAATATGAATGTTTCTTAGGCATGATCAAAATGGAGGACATTTTGGCATTATTCCTAGAAAGATGGCAGAAATGTACTTCCTTTTTTGCTCAAACCACCCCCCTCCATTCCAAAACACACAGGACACACATTTGGGCATTGAACATGGCTTTACTTAACATTGCTTCTTGCATATTTCAGAGGCTTATGAACAAACAGTGAGTGCATGCCTCAGAAGCTGGCTAATATCAATATCACTATCTTCATCATCATCACTATCACTGTTAAAAGTGATGAAGGCCTTGAGTTCTGGTCCCCACAGCACACTCCAGCTCCCAGAATTCCACAGCCTTGAGGTATAAAAGAGTCAGGGCTTGGGTTCTGGTCCCCACAACACACTCCAGCTCCCAGAATTCCACAGCCTTGAGTCAGAAAAGAGTTAAAGCATTGCCAGCCAAACTGGGTTATTTCTCCAGTGTGGATGCAGCGTGATGGTACCACTCCCGTCCCTCCCTCCCTCCCTCCTGGGCTCCCTTTTGCCTGGTGTCTCCCTCTCAGCCCCCCCCCCCCATGGCCCCCACAAGTCCTGGCTTCCCTCTTGTTGGGAAATGCAGGCCTGGCCAAGGAGGGAGTTGGGCACACAACAACAACAACAGCAGCAGCAGCAGGCGGAAGGGGGGAGGAGGAGAAAAAAGAAAGGAAGGAGAAAGAAGAATAGGAAAAAAGTTAAAAAGAGGAGGGGGGAAGAGGAAGAGGAGAAGAAAAAGAATAGGAGGAGGGGGAGGAGGAGAAAGAACAAGAGAAAGAGGGGGGAAACGAAGAGGAGGAGGAGGAAAAGAAAGAACAAGAGAAAGGGGGAGAAAAAAGAAGAGGAAATACCTTGCTGTTAAAGCCCTCTCCATGGTGCTCAGCCTTGGGCCCGTGCAGGGAGGAAAGAGAAGCTCCTCCTCTGGAGGCTGGCTGGCCAATGGGAGAGTGGAGCTGGAACAGCACCGCCCCCTGCTAGCTTTCACAGGCTCCTGCAGCAGGGGCGGGCTGTCCAGCCATTGGCCAGCCAGCCTGAAGGGCAGGAGCTCCTGCTCAGCCCTGCGCACGGCCACGGAAGAGCTGGCAGGGCAGCCCAGGGCACAAAATGGAAGCCCCGGAGGGCTGCAAAGGCCGCAGCAGGAGCGGCTGCAAGAGTGGCCACATTGGTGGCAGACTGGCAGTTGGCAGCAATAGCTGCAGAGCGGCTGCAGCTGCTGCTGCTGAGGCAGGGACCATCTCAACCCGGGGCAAACCCAGGGGAGGGGCAAAAACAGGACAGGACCGTGCCAGGGGGCCAAAAAACAGGAAAGACCCGCCCCCAGGCAGGACATGGCATCCCTATGCGCAGGGGATCCTAGGACCAAACCCCAACAGATACCAAGGCCCCATTTTACATACCATCCAATATTTCATAGATAAAAACTGGAACATGTGTGGCCCAGCAACATGGGAGTGTGGTCAAGATGGCAAAAGGTACGAATGAGAAGGAACACACAAGCTAGGAGAAGATGCAAGTTTGCTTTTGCCTGAGTTTCCAGGGAAGAGCAAGATTCTTCCCCATCTTCTCTCCTTGCTGCTCAGTTAATGGAGTGCAAACTAGTTTTGCACTTTGAACTCAGTTTGGACCAATGGAAGTAAGCTGAAGATGGGGGGGGGGTCATTGAGAAGAGGAGGGAGAAACTGAGATATTCAAAAAGCTGCTGAAAAAGTGGGATGGCAGGTGATTAATCGGGACTCTCCCTGCCAACTCAAGGACAGTTGAAGGGTATGTAACTATAGAAATTTCTGGTTTGATGTTTGCTCTGGGTGGCAGTAAGGGCTCACTTTGCTAGGTTTTGCCATTTTCCCCAAGCTATACAACTTGGCAACACTAATACCAGTGATTAGTGCAGTCCTTTCCCAGGATACTGGTTTTCTTAAGGGTGGGCCTGTCTCCCTGCCAAAAAAGCATTCATCAGTCATTTTTCTATATGTGAGAGATGCAGGAGGAGGTCCAGTTGGTCTCTTTTTTTACATGGCAATCCTGACATAGGGTGCATCCACACTACACAAATAACACAGTTTGGCACCACTTTAACTGTCATGGCTCCATCCTGCAGAATCCTGCAGAACATAGGTGTACAAAGTCTTCTATCTTCTCTGCTTAATTAAGAATGCTGGTTCCTCACAAAACTACAAATCCCAGGATTTTGTAGGATGGACAGTTAAAGTGGTGTCAAACTGCTTTATTTCTGCAGTGTGGATACAGCCTTAGTTTGTAAAGGAGGGAAATGGAAGGAGGAGAATGAAACTGGAATATTTTTAAAGCAGCTGGAAATGTGGGATGCAAAGGGTTAATCAGGACTGTTCCTCTCAAAGTTGGAGGGCATGGGTTGCACAGCTGGAGATTCACACAGGTCATAACTTTGCACATCTCTTGTACAAGGTCATCTTATGGCCAAATTTTGTTGCTGTCTTACACACATGGAAGTTCTCTTCCAAAAGCAAGTGGACAGTTTGTCCAATGCTGAATGTACATGTTCAGTTCACAGTCATGGAAGTGGAGTCACACATGCAGTTCCTTTTTGCTGCTGAAATTGATGTTAGCACTGCCATAGTTGCATATTTGGTTGGGTAACATTGCCATTCAACACAATGTTCACATAGCACATCAATGTATTGCTTCACATATGGAGATTTATGCCCCACATACATTAAGGGTTGCACTGGGAAGCAATGTAGTTGCTTGCAACTAAAGACTCCAGCTTTTCACAGATAAAAGCTAGGATAAGTGTGACCTAGCAATGTTAGAGTATGAACAAGACGGATAAAAATTACTCACAAGGAAGGGCACACAAGTTAGAAGATGCTGTCACAGTTTGCTTTTGCCTGAGTCTCCAAGGAAGGGCAACACTTGGCCTCCTCCTCTCTTCTTCTATGGCTGAGTTAATCTACTTTTGAATTCTGAATATAATCTACTTTTGAATTCTGAATATAATCTACTTTTGAATTCTGAAATCAAAGTTCTAAGCCAGGACAAAGAGGGGAAATGGGAGGATGAGAGAGAAACTGGGACATTTTAAGAATGAAAAAGTGAGATGACAGAGGATAAATTGGACCGGTCCTTGCCAGAGAGTGACTAAGAAGACTGCTTAAGGCAAATTAACATGTATTAAAATGATTTTAAATTATCATTAAAACTATTTTTGCATCGAAAAATACAGTGAGGCCTCCCAGAATATCTCTAAGCTGCCCTATTAAATCTAATTTATAGATGGAGATTGAACAAAAACCTGCTTAAATAAATAATTCTCTCTAGCTGAGAATGCGAGTGCACAAATTGTGTAGTGATCAATAGTTTTAAATCTGCACAAACAACACAGTAAACAATGAGAAATATACACACACAGCATTCATTGTGCACAGTGTGATTGAGCTGGAAGGATTATTTTTATCCAGTAATCGCCACGCAGAACTCATAGAACTAAGAATGTAAATCCTCAACTATTTCATCCTCACATGTGGGGATGAATAATTACAGTTGTTTTCTCCCTGCTGTGAGAGAAAGACAAAAACAAATATTTCTCTGCAGTATTCAAACATCCTGAAATTTTGCAGAGTACTTATTTTGCAGAGACGACATGGGGATACAAAAAGCTCTGAGTGTGATTCTGCACCACAGTCCAGGTTTCATAACTTTAAAAATCCTTAGCTAAATGACAGATGCGCAATTAAGCCCTATTAGTGAACAGCAAAGATGTGCATCTGATCTGAGCACCAGCAGGAACGTCCCTGTGTGTATTGGGTATTTCTATGGGGTGATCCTAATTAGCATCTGGCATTTCTGATGTGCAAGAGGCAATTTGGATGTACATAGGACACTTCTGATGCACACTGGACACTTCTGATGTGCACTGGGCATGTCTAGTCCATATGGGACATTTCTGATGCACATTGGACACTGCTGATGACATTTGTAATGTGCACTGGGCACCTCTGATGCACACAGGACACATCTGCTGTGCATCAAGAACCTCTGGTGCATATTACACACTTCTAATGCATATTGGACATTTCTGATGCAAATTGGACACCTAATGTACACCAAGCTCTTCTGATGCACATTAGACACTTCTGATGTGCATTGGACACGTCTAGTGCACATTTGACACTCCTGATGCCTATTGGCACTTCTGGTGCACATTAGACATTTCTGATGCACTTCTGATGCATTGGGCACTTCTGATATGCACTGAGCATGTCTGATGCACTTTTGACACTTCTAGTGCACATGGGCCATGGGCCCCAATGCACATTGGTGCCTATTTCACTTCAGGGCCTTTGATACACTCCTTGCTGTAAATTGGACTAACATGAAATCGATCAGATGAGGGCAGTTTTGGAAGAACTAGCAAGTATTTCCTACTCTCCTGGGACTGCACCAGTTGATGCATGGTAATATTTTCCTATACAGGGAACTGCCAATCCTCCTCCTTTCATTGAGACTTGTAACACCTGAGGAGGAGGAAGAGGAGGAGACAGTTCTATTTCCTTTGAAACCCCAAAGAAAGCTGAACTTTAACATCACTATCTGAGGTGCTGAACCTATTCTGAAGATAGGGTTGAGTACCTGGCATAGCTTCTTGTTGGTTTTAATTTTTAAATGTTTATTTAAAGCCAAAAGGGATCTCAGTTACATACAACAATATTCCAGTATAACAAAAGGAAAAATAAAAACACAAAAAGCAGGGGGGGGGGACCAAGTTAGTTGCAAGTTTCTAGAGTACTTGGCATAGCTTCTTTATTTTTTCATGTATAATTTGGTTAACACCAATACTGATGTATGCTTTGCATATGTAAAAAAAATCTGACATAAATGAAATATAACAAATTATACACAATAGCAACAAACATATCAGCAATAAAGAGATTTCTTCCTTTCTCATCTGTTTTTTTTTTAGAAGAATTAACAAACAGGAAGGTTTCTTTGACACGATCAGAATGATTTATCACATTGTGCCTTGTTCCTCCCCAAGGATAATTGACTTTCCAGATTAAAACCAAGGTCCAAACAAAGATCAAACACAGTGGTTGGTCATCTCATTTCAGGGGGGAGCAAAGGAAGAATGTGCTCTGTGTTCCATACCTGTCTATCCCATGGAGCGCATAGCCATCCAGAATATTCTCCTGCACCGCACATGTTTCTGCTGCAAGCACTGTGGAAGGAAGTTAAGGTGAGCAATGTTAGACTTAGTGTTGCACCCAACCGTGATTTCTCCCAAATGGTCCATGTAACAATTGGTTGCTTGTGACATCCATGTCAGAGATGTGGTGGAAACTGTTCCATCCTCTAATCCGAATTTCAAAAGAGCTTTTCAAGGTACAGTGAGCCCTTGGTATCTGCTGGGGTAAGGTTCCAGGACCCCTCGTGTTTACCAAAGTCTGTGAATGCTCAAGTGCCATTAAATACAGTGGTATAGTGAAATTGTATGTCCCTTATATAAAAAGGCAACATCAAGGTTTGCCTTTTGGAATTTATATATATATTTAAATATTTTGAAGCCATGGATGGTTCAATCTGTGGATAAGGAATCTGTGGATACAGAGGGACAAATGTACCTTGGATAGGTCATTTAAAGTCTGCTACAGCACTGATGTGCAAGCCACCAGGTGCCACCAAATATGACCTAAAATACTTCTCCCTCAACATTGACCCTATAAGTTGAATAGGGAAAGGATGGTGCTTCTTCTTCATTGTGCCCCAGTTTTTGGCTATTTAGTCTGATCCATAGGAGGACGGGGGACTCTGGGCACAGTGCAATCATAATTCAGAGATATGTTTGCTGTTAAAGATTAGCAGTACCCTCTTCTGCCAGTTGATCTCAGATCTCACTCCACAGAGCAGTATGCCAACAGAACTGCTCTGCTGGCTATGGTTGGCTGGCAGAAGAACCAAAAGGAAAAAGGAGGAAGAGAAGCAGAGGGCAAGGGCAAAATTGCACCAGATCCAAGTCTCCTTCAGCTCAGGGATGCAGGCACAAGGCCAACCAAAGTCAGGCCAGGGCAAAAAGGGTTCCTAAATAATTTCCAACCTCTCTAGGATGAGAAGGGTTTGGATTCAGCACAGTTTCAGACAGACAGCAGTGGCTCAGATGTCCTTGGGCCATGGAGGATCATGGTCTTATCCTGAGTCAAACCATTGGTCCATTTCAGCCATTAGTGTTGCCTCAAGGTTGCCACAGCTCTTCAGGATTTCCTACATGAGAGATGGGAGATGCTAGGGACTTAACCAGGGAACTTCAGTATGCAAACATATGCTCTGGTACATCCCATCTTCATTGTCCTATCTCTTTATTTGCACATTTTCTGATATCAGTCTACCACTTTAACTGCCATGGATTCATAATCCTGGGATTTATAATTTCATTAGATAGTTCAAACTGTAGCACTGTAGATCAAGGGAGTGTGCTAGAGTTCCCTGAGAATTTTAATATCTCCATAAACTGCATATCCCAGGAATCCATAGAGTGGTGCCATGACAGCTAAAATGGTATGAAACTGCTGTTAGTGTAGATACACTCTTGCTGTGATGGAATTCAAAGATATAGCTGTGTTAGTCTGTAGAATCAGTATGTGGAGAGAACTTGTAGCACCTTTGAGACTAACTAAAGAAAGAAGTTGGCAGCATGAGCTTTTGTAGACTTACGTCTACTTCCTTCAAATGCATTTGAGGAAGAAGACTTAGAGTAAGTCCAGAAAAGCTCATGCTGCCAACTTCTTTCTTTCAATTACTCTCGAAGTTGCTACAAGATCTCTCTACATCTTGCTGTGATGGTATCCTAAGGAATGATGAACTGTGAATGCAATTCATGTGATGCTTGTTGATGTGTGTTTTGCAGTTTGCTCAACTACACAATCTTTGATGGTGCTTTCTATTGCAAAGTTCATCATAAACTTCTTTCAGAGAAGAAACGGACAAGCCAAGAGGAAAACAACAGTATCCCTCAAAAATACCAGCAGAGAGCAAAGCAGACAAGTCCAAGACTAGGATCTAAGAGTGGAAATGAGCAGACAGGAAAATTCCTGATGAGAGAGAAAATGCAACCACGACTTTGTGGATCACAGTCACAAGCTAGCCTGAGATTATATAGGCAGACAAGACAACTAGGTTGTGAGACAGCCTCATGGAACAAGCTCCAAACTCACTGGCCACCTTTAAACGAAGAAGATACAGGCATGAAATGTTATAGATCTGAAACACCCAAGAAACTGCAACATCCCAACATGATTCTGCACAACCGGAACAGAACAGAG
Source organism: Sceloporus undulatus (assembly GCF_019175285.1). Lineage (NCBI taxonomy): Eukaryota > Metazoa > Chordata > Lepidosauria > Squamata > Phrynosomatidae > Sceloporus > Sceloporus undulatus. Next base: position 7,732,658 of record NC_056527.1, on the reverse strand, counting down.
AGGAATCCCCACAAAGCCTTAAAAGAGGGATCAAAAATAGCAGCAGATGCTCTCACAGAAAAGAAACAGAGTCATCTTCTCACAGCCGTTTTTCCAAAGAGCACAGAGGCTGTTTTATTCCAGACAAAAATTGTGGGTGGGAACAGAGAGCCAGGAGTGTTAGCAAAGACACAATTTTTCATGGATGAAAGAATTTTCAGAGCTCAGGCAAGAAAAGAAGGACAGAGTATTTTGGAAAAGCCCACCTCATTCCACCACAGTCAGCAAAAACTGAAGAAAAGCATTTCTGTGGCCTCACCCTCTTCAGCAATCCCTCCAGCAAAGCCTTTCTCTGTGAGGCTATTTCCATCCCATTCAGAGCCACTTAGAACAAAGAAAGTAACTAATTTTGGTACTACAGGAGTTCCTGGGGCCTCTTTGGTTTCTAAGCATTCCAAATCTCCTTTTGAGGGTCAAATGTTTAGCAGATCTTCTTCCAGTCAAGGTGACGCTAATGGAAGGAATGGAAAACAGTTCTTGAAGAGAGCGGAACCTCTTCCTAAAACCAGGGTGACATTATCTGGGCTGGTACCTCCAAAGTGCAGACACAAGAAGCTTCTGGAAGCCAACAAGAGTAACACATTGGTTACTTTGGTTCTTGAAGGGGCTGAACAATCAAATCATGACAAAGCAGAAGCAATAGGAGGTCACAACCTTGCCCAGGCTATACCTGAAGCTTCAGAGTACCTCTCTGAACACAAAGATGAGGAAAGCCATAAAGTAGAACAGGGTGGTAAGATTTTGACTTCTTGTCTTGATTCAATGAATACACATCTGGAGGTTAACCAAGTAAACAAACAGTTGTGGGTAGGCAAGAGTGAATTTCCAAGGGAACAAGTGCAAGCCCTATATCAAACAAGCTTGCAGAGATCAGAAAATGAGAAGCAAAAAAACCAACATGAGAAGGTAGATGTTAAAACGAAGGAGGATATGCAGCAGGGAAGAAAGTCAGACAGCATTTTGACACTAAACTGCATTTATGATCAGGCCTCCCAAGACACCGGACCTGAACAGAGAGAGACCTTTTCAGGTACAGAAGTAGAAATGGGAAATGGCCATTCAATATTCATCTCACAAGCAGATGACCCTGAAAATATGATGTTTTTACCAAAAGGTAACCTACAGGACATCAGTTGGACACACAATGTAACACTATCTGCTCATGAAAACCAAGAACCTGAAAATATATCTAGCACAGATAGAGAATTACCAAGAGAAGTCAACAATGAAAGTAATATTCTTCAGCCCCAGGAAGATAGGCCTGGAGGCCCAATCCTTCATTCTTCTACACCTCAAATCAAGGAGTCAGAAACCCTTAATTCCTGTGAAGTCATGTATTTGATTGAAAACCAAGTAATGGGAAATGTAGATGTGGAGCTGAAACCGCAGAATGGTGGTGTTTCAACTGTACAAGCTTTCCACAACAATGGTACCACAGATGCTGCTGGCCAGCAGCCATTAAAAAATGAAAAGAACCCATCTGCATGGCTTTGTGAGTCCAAAATTAAAAGCAGTGCTCCCACACACAAACCAGCTACCATCAAGAAAGTATCTAAGACTCAGTCTGCCTTTGCCACATTGTTTGGATACTCTTTTGGAAAAGACAAGAATCCAAAGGAAAAGTCAGGAAAAACATCAACAAAACCTTTAGGGGAAGCAAGCAATGAAGGCTGGCTAGAAGATACTTGTTCCTCAGACCTATCAAGACTTAGCTTCTCCAAGGAAGAAGAAGCTTCAGGGGTTGCTACTCAGAAAATGAGTTTAGATGTAGACCTACAGACTTCAGAGGAGAGCTGTGGAAGCTTCCCAAAAGATGGTCAAAGAGAAAGGTCTCCACCTTTGGACAATTCTAAAGGTCTCAATGACAACACAGTGCTGGGATCAGATGTTTGCAGCAGCAGCGTAAAGTCACCTGTAACAACGAACCCTGAAGTGACCAAACAATCCAAAACTCTGCCAAGGGACCACAGCGATTCCTCACTGTTTACCAAATTTCAGAATACACTAGCAACAAAAGATAATATACTGCAATGTCCTGCAAGCTCTTCAGTAAAAATAAACTCTAAAACGAATGCTGACTCAAGGGGAACTCTAGATGATCAAGGTCTATCTAATCTGTCCCTGCTGAATTATCAAGATTTAGGGGTAAAGAGTGAAGGTGTTTCTTTATTAAACCCTTCAAGTGAAGATGAGGTCCAGGTTTTAGATCAGGACTGTTGTGTTCCTGATATGCTTTTATTTTCTATAGCAGTAGAAGAATCAGCAAGCATGCAAGGAAGAAATCCACCGTCCACCTCCCATTTGGACAGAAGAACAGGGCCTGTGGTGGATGAATCTTCTCATGATTTAAACTCCTCTGAAAATCTGTCACAGATCAACAGCTCACACCAGCTTCCAGAATTGGGGACCTCACTATGGGTCAATGATGATGAGCTCAATCACAAAGACCCTCCAGAAAGTGGAAATTCTGAGATGTTTCAGCATGGTGACCCAGAGTCTTGGCACCAGTTTAGCTCGGATAACACCATTAGACTAGATTCCCAGGATGAACAAGCTAATGCAGATAATTCTCCTACTGGGAGAGATCAATTTTCCCCATTGCTTGCACCCCTTCAGCATATCCCAGAGCTCCTTCGCGATACCATCAATGCAAAGGTTGATGACACAACAGAAAGAGCCTCGCATGATCTCAGACAAGCAGAAGAGAGCAACCACTTACCTGCAAGTACTTCATAACTTGTAAAAGGCTGACAGATATCTATGACTGACCACCAGAAAATGGGGAACAGAACAATTTTGACCCATACATCCCAACTGGCAGGTCACACATCTACATGTGCAGCCAAAAAAAATTTAAAGGTAAAAAATATGACTGGGAAGATCTAAGTGCCTGAGTTATTTCTTTCAGCCAAAATAATAATAATAATAATGATGATGATGATGATGATGATGATGATGATGATGATGATGATGATGATGATGATGATGTATTATGGGGCACTAGAGGGTGTTGTAAGACAAAGCCCTTCTCCTGGTAGTGTTTGGGAGGCATTTTAAGGTGATTTTTACCCTAAACTACAATTGTATATTCTTGCATGGCAGGGAGTTGAGCTGAATGGCCCTTGAGGTCTCTTCCAACTCTTAATTCTTCAATATTAAAATTGGAGGGGTGGTTGTAAGGGGCTTCGTAAAACCCTGAGGCCTGTGTTTGTTTGTTTGTTTGTTTTTTAAAAAAGGAATGGGTCACATGGATGCACACTGCCCACCCATGCTCCATAAGTGCATGTATGCATTCATACACATTCTGAGATGCCTGGTGTCTGTAATACCAGGATTGCCAGGCAAAATACAGGAAAGAGAAGGAAAAAAATGACTTCCGTCACTCCATGCATCTGTGGAAGTAGGCCAATTCTATAGACGTTTATGCTACAACAACTGTTTAAATGTGCATGAAAAGATGTGATAATACTCCCAATTAGATTCTGATTTCAATAAATCCAAGATCCACCTGTGGGAGCTGATTCATTGTGTGTCTGAATAGTTTCTCCTCTTGTTCCGGTGGGGAAATGCAACCAGAGTAATTACATGCATCACTCTATGAAAAGGAAATTACTCTTTCTAACCCTAAGGGAAGACAGAAGCTTCAATTTCCTCCTCCCCCTTGCTTTTCATTCCCCCTGTGCCCAGAATAACACATTGCAAAAAGGAAAAGGGGGTCAGTTAAATTCCTCTTGGCTGAGACTGCATCTCTGGGAGTCAGGAACAACAAATATTCTGGAGTTACATGATGTGCATCCTTTTCATGTACCACATTTCTGTGCATATACTCAAAACACGGGGTGGTGGAGGTGGTAAAGGTTTTCTGCTCACTCTTTCCAAAGAAGCAGATAGTTCAAGATGACATTTCTGGGGGGTGTTGCTTTTAGAAAGGCGGCACTGAAGACTCATTAATATGGTTGCCAGATCTCAGGGCACCAGTCGAAACCTCAAGGAACTGCTGTGCTTCCCTGGTGTTCCAAGTAAGTTCCTAGCTGTCTCAGGATTTGTGAAATCGAAGGCTGGGATCCATAGTTTTTTGTGAGTTTTTCAGGCTATGTGGCCATGTTCTAGAAGAGTTTATTCCTTACGTACCTGATGAATATCACCACTGGCATCCCCACCCTTGGTATCAATCTCAAAACACCCCAGACTTTCTCCTGGAATGATGAGAAGAGGTTTAGGAGACACCTTGCTGTAGAGGAAAACCACTGATCCTGAAGACTTTCTGAAGCACCAATTCTCATTTTTGGAATGAAAAATTGGGGTATGAAGGTAGATTTCTGGGATGGGGAGAGTGTGCAAAAAATGGCCTTGATGTTCCTATATGGCCTTCAGACCACATAATTCCCACCCTTGAAATAGAAAGCTGTCCTAGGAAACGTGATTGTTGAATGATGGGTGGGATTGCGGGTTTGTTTTTATATTCTCTCTTTGCACCAAGCCCATCAGCGATGAATGCCCTCCTGGACTCCTGAGGTTTCTAATTCCTCTATTAGTATGTTATGCATTAACTTAGGAGCTGTAAAGTGTAAATGAGGCCACCAAGTCTCTGCTACCTTGACCGACGTTGGCATCTTGATGATCCATGTAACTTGTACCATATTTATGTGAACCCATGCACCTGACTCATGCTAAAGCAGGTGATAGTTGGAAGGTGTGTCTGCAAGTTGGTAAAGATCACAGCTTTCATGGGTTTCAGACAACAGATTTCCCACCTTAATTCAAGGTTATTTTTTAAAATAAATCCACAATCAGAGGAACTGGAAGACTGAGCATTAAGGATCAAAAGAAAATTCAAAAACATTGGGGAAATGGATTGAAAATGTGTTGACAAATCCTGATGAGAAGCATCTTGGACTGACAGGAATCTTCACATTTTTGGACTCATTTTACTCAAAATTTGCACATGGCTGTATAGCACAGAAAATAGCATTTAATAGCAGAAAATATCCTGCCATATTTCTGTTTAGACCCCACCTATGCAACAAGTATATTATGATCACCGCCACGACTAGGGCATTTCCAGTTGGCACACTGATATATCATGCCAGCTACTTGGGCAGGCTCTCCATGTCTAAGGTGAAGGCTGTGTGGTTCTGTTACAGCTTCAGAAAGATAAATTTACCTTTGCAATTCATGTCTTCCCAGGTCTCCTATTTCCTCAACTGCAATAATCTCACAATCTTGTGGGTCAGTTCCATCAGCTATGCATACTCATGCTCCATATTTTGCAGCTCACACCATAAAGAGATTTTAAGACACAAGCCAATGGATTCAAATCCAACAAAAGAGATTCAGTCCAAACATTAGGAAGAACTCTTTTTTTCTTTTACTGTAAATAATGTTTGGCAGTGGAATAGACTGCCTTGGAGGTTGGTGGACCCTCTTTCTTTTGAAGTCATTAAACAGAGGTTGGGTGGGTATCTCTTGAGAGTGCTTCAGTTGTGCATTCCTGCATAGCAGAGGTCATGTTAGGTGGTCCTTGCAGTCCCTTCCAACCAGGAGAGAAACTACAATGGGAAACTATTCCCCAGTTGTTGCAGCAGGACAGGTACATGCATCACATAGCTCTGTCCTTCAGTGTTATCCTTCCAAAAAAACCCAAAAAACACATCTTGTAAGCAGCACAATCCCCCAACACAGCCATTACCATGTTGTTAGAGAGTGAGGAGGTGAATGTGGATGCATACAGCTATTTTCTTGTAGCTAGATGTGCTGTGAAAGGCATCTACAGAAACCACTGGGGATTGTCAACATATCTCTGTGGATGGCATCCTTGCAGCACATCCAGCTACAGGAAAATAGCTGGATGCATCCCCACGCATCCACCTACTATCCAACAACATGGAAATGGTTGTATTGGAGGGTGGTTATAATGCTCACGGGGGGGGGGGGGGGTGTTGGAGGCATTACATGTTGTGTCCACAACCAACAAAAAAAATTGAGTTGTGATGGTGTAAGCCAACTACTGCCATTTGTAATTCACCAGCAGGGTGCTAGCCGACCTTGAATGGATACTGTGTGATGGTTCCCTTTTAAAAATGCTGGAACAATATGGTCATTCATACAAAATAAGTTCAAAACAGTGGTCAGGGAAATGTATAGTAATGTTCCACTCAGGTGAAACTACAATATGTCTCCCATTTCTCCTCCCACAGAACAACTCCTTTTGTGAGGCGCTCTTTCCACAGCCACTTAGTGGACAGTGGAGGGCGGCCATCAGAGAAGTGTTTTGCTCTGTGCCTCTAACAAACAAAGAACAATAGTGGCATCCTCCAGAACATCCAGATACCACATGCACACCCCAATCTCAAAGGATGCCTTTGTCATTCTGCTTCTGTCTATAGAGAAATAGTCAGATGAGTCTCGGATGCTGTCCACTTTCTTCCAGCCGGTAAATGGTTGCGGAGGAATGGATAAGAGAAAGCTCAGTCTTGTGAGTCTTTTTATTGTTGCCCCAGGGAGATGGTGAATTCCTCCCTCCACAATGAACAAAAAAGTTCAACAATCAGCCATAACTTTTAGTTTCATTTTCACTTCCAGTTACATCTGCTTATGTCACAGACAGGATGACGGCCAAGATCTATTGCAAGGTTGCATCACAGCATCTGAGTTTTGGGAGAATCATGCCTTTGGGGTACCAAATTGGATGGATGGATGGATTAAATTTAGCAAACAGGATACTTTTGATGTCAGCCTAAAGTAGGAGAATAATTTCCCCATAACCACTTGTAAGACAAAGATCCTAGTAAAAGGTTTTGCTTTTGATGAGGCTGGGGGGAAATTTCTTTTCATCCTTATGTGTAAGCAAAGCAATCCAATTCACACTTCCCAGTCTAATAAATGGCTTGAAACCCACTTCTTTGGAGTGTGTCCCCACATTTTGTGAGGCAGTTCTCAGGTCAAAAATTGGAAATAAAAATCCACATATTTCACAAAGGAAATATAGAACAATGCTGTATACTATTAAAATATAAGTGAATTTTAAATGCATTTTTTTAAAAACACAGTTTAAGCAAAAATTAGATGGAATGAACCTATTGTTGGATACAAGAGAAAGTGACACAGACCAGAAACAGACTGAGCTGTTTCAGTCTATACCTCAGCACCATTTGTCTCTTTCTGTTACATTGATGGCAGATAAAAATAAAAAGACTAGGCATATCACCTAAAAATAATATTTTTAGGGATGGGCAATGTGTGGCCCTCCAGATGTTATTGAGTGGCAATTCCTATGCTGCCCTTGCTAGCATGGACAATGGAGAGTGGCTGTCAAAAACATCTGGAAGGATACCCCTGCCTTAGAGTTTGTTGATCAGCACTGAATTGCACTGAAGTGCATGAACTCTAAAAGAAAAGAAAAAAAGGAGGGAGACTGTTTCTTAACTCTGTTCAGAGGGACCCTGTAGCCTTTCCCAATATGAGTGTATCTTAAATAGTAAGGAAAAAGGAAGACTGGGCCTTTCTGGATCATCTGGATGTGATAGATTGCATATTTTCTGGAAGAACCAGAGCATGTGTCTGGAAAGTCTAGAGTGTTAGAATCAAGAACATTTGCCTGTCTCCATAGAAAACTATGTGTCTCTTCATTCCTTTGGACTCCACAGGCATCCGTCATTGCCATTAGAAATATGTACTCTTGGTGGATTCTGTGATTTGTCCATCTTCCTTCTGTTCTGTCCATCCATTGACAACCTTGTTGGACCTAAGGAAAGGAATATTGTTCAACATGATTAAAAGCAGCTCTCCATCACCCACTATCCTCACCTCCTGCATTGCCATATCTTCAGTGCAGGTTTTCAAATTGCCACTTGCCTGGTTACCTTTGACAAACAGAAATAATTTGAGAGTGAACAGGGGAGAACCCCTCTAAAGACAGAAAAAGAGCTTGCTCCTTTTCTTTTTCTTTTCTCCCTCTCCCTCAATAAATAATAATACAAGCCACTAATGGCTGGTGGATTCCTCATCAGTGGGAAAATAAATATAAATGATCCCATTAGTATGAATTTCAAGGGCGTTATGCATGCTACTGAAGCTTATCCTCAAATATATACAGTGGCTTGCTTGGATAGCTCCTTATTGTTTTGGGTTAACCCTGGAGATTTACTAGAAATTTTACCAGGCACGAGTAGTAGAAAACAATGACCAGTCCTGGAAAATCATAGAAAAGGCTAGAAAAGCACACAATTTGAAAAGCGTGCCTATCTTTCCTTCTTGTACTGAACTGTTCAGTACCCAGAATCCAAAGAAGTGGTCTTACTGAAAGGATTTCCTTCCATCATAGGGAGTTTATCACACTGGGGCTAACTTTGGCATTAAAGAGAGATTAAAGCACATTTAAAGCATCCTTCAAATAAAGCGAAAATTGTGATATATTATATTGCGCAAATAATTATCACGCGCAATTGTGCAATAAAGTGGTATTGGAAATGCATTGCCACTGAAATCCCAAAAGTAAAAAGTTAATGCTTCTTTGTGACCACTTTAATGGCAGGTTTTGTGCAAAGTCATGTGCAATCATTTCATGTAATTATGCAATTTTCTGGGATATTCATGGGATAAACTCCCAATCTCCTTTGTGTGATAAAACACAGAATAGTTTTATCTTCAGACTACTGAACACCCCCAAAAAACCTGTGTAAGCCCAAGATCAGCCCCTGCTTACCCCTCCCCATTGGATATAAATTAATAAAGTTTGGCACAGGTGACCCAAAATTAATCATGCTCAGAAGCCCCGATACATGAAATTCCTGGACATAGGAGCTAGCAAGGAAGAGGTTGCGAGGCACACACCTTGATGAAACCATTGGAATTTTCCAGCATATCCTATTGTGTCTGGAGAGGGTGAAGGGATTATGGCAGGTATAGGACTGGGATCATATAGTTGGATAAAGGGTCAGCATAATCCCTTTTGTCTCGGGTATTTGCTCCAATCATCCACCGTATTCAATCCGGTTTCACACCTTTCTTTCCAATCCTGGGAAACTATCCAAAAGCGATTTAGCCCTTGTACTTCAGGTTTCTCCCCCCCCCCCCCCCAATGCTATTTTCAAGGTCTGTATACAGGTAGCAAACCACATTGGTCTTTGCTTGGTAGCAAGCAGACACGCTGTCTCAGTGTGTGTGTATTCCTGATTCCCATCAATAAACTATAATTCTTATTTTAAACCCTGCTACTGGAACTCCTGTGTGATCTTGACTCAGTATAGTTGGGTTGATCCCTAGACCAAAGTTATCCAAGTCATGCTATATCTCTCCTTTGAGATAAGTACAGAAATCCCCCTAAAATACATTGGTTGTGGGTGTCCTCCCCTGACCCTAGCATTTTGGGTAACACCAGTTCTAAAGAACTAGAAACTTCTCTGGAGCTGATTTTCTGTTGGCAGAGAGGCCTGCAGTAGGGGAAAAAAATTCCCAGTTGTCTGGTAGTCAGAGGCCAACAGAACAGTGGTTTATAGGCTAACAGAATGGCCTCCAACTCACCGCACACTGGAGGTGGATTTGACATTAGTGTCATCTTGAAGATCTTTGTCCCGTGTCTCCGGAAGGAAAAAGCAGAGCACGCCTCCAATGAGTGCGGTGGCTCCCAACAGTGACATGGGAATAGCCGGGTGGATCTTGTCCAGGAGACCAACTAGTGGTGAGAGGATGCCAGCCACCCGGGCAGCCATAGAACACAACCCTAAGCCAGTTTGCCTGGCAAAAGAAGCAAAACACACGTTGTGCCCAAACATATAATAAACACAGATAGTTATCCTGCCAGCAGAAAGTTTGCAAAGCAAAATGCATTCTATAATACCATCAAGCAGCTCACTTTTTAAAATGGTCTAGGAAACCTTTGGCTCTCTGGAGGTTGACACAATCCCTTTGCCACTACAGCTGGAGCTTCAGAGAACTGAAGCCCCAAACATCTGGAAGGCCAAGGTTTCCCCAACACTGTTTTGCAGGAATACTTTGTGAAGTCAACAAACGAAAGAATTCATGTTGCAAGGACTTCGAACACACCAAGCTGTGCATGCTATCCAACATGCTGATGGATGCACAAATACTGTTAAAATATTCTTCGCACTTTTGCATAAATGCAGAAGTTGACCATAGAGTTGCACTATAGAGTTGCACTACAAATGCCGAGAGAGGTATCCTCCCCAGTTTAAAAATATTTTTTTATTTGTGTTTTTTCCATTTTCGTCAGGGTCCTGCATCCCTAACGCCGGCAAATGCAGAGGGCCCACTGTATTTTTAAATTGGATTATATTGTTAGCTGGTATGAGCCACCAAGAAGGATGGCTACTTGCCAAATTACACATCTATAAAGGGGGCAAGACTTCTGGAAAAAACAGCTGAAAAATGTAATTCCATTTCTAAGGCCAAATATGTTTCGACTGCAAACATTTAGGGAGGGTGGTAGTTGTGTCAACATGTCTTGCCCCTCACAAAGTGTGTCATAGTCCACAAAAGCTTATGCCAAATAAAACCTATTAGCCTTTATGGTGCCACTAGACTATTTGTGGCTTTCATGGCAAAATAAAAAGATTCTCACCTGACGACCGTGGGGAATACCTCTGAAGAAAACACATAGCTGGTTGAAAAAGAGGCAGCTAAAGAAGATTTTCCAATAACTGCCAGTATTGTCACAATCACAGGGAAATCTGAACAAAGATAGAAGACACCATTAAATAGGCCACAACTGAGTATGGCAAGGAATTCTAGAAGAAGAAAAAACATTGACTTAGCAAAATGTTTAACTTGCTTTTCAGATATCCTCTGCAGACCTATTTATTATTATAGGATTCCTAGCTATTGCCACCCATAAATCCACTTGGGGTTAGAATGGTCTTGATGCCCAGTTAAGGGGCAGTCTATGGCTTGGTGGTGAAGCTTGCATTCTGCAATGGTGGGACTAGAGCCAATGAGTGGAAATTGCAGGAAAGTAGATTTGGGATAAACATTAGGGGAAACATCCAAACAGTGCTAGCTATTCAGCAGTGGGATAGTCCACCTTGGGTGGTACCTGTAGTTCTCTCTTCTTCTCTGAAACTATTTAAGCAGAAACTTAGGTTTAATCTGCACTGCAGAAATAATGCAGTTTGACACCACTCTAACTGCCACGGCTCAATGCCTGGAATTTTGGGATTTGTAGTTCTGTGAACTATTTAACCTCCTCTGTCTGAGAGCTCCAAGGCCACAACAAACTACAAATCCCTGCATTCCATAGGATGAAGCCATGGCATTTAAAGTGGGGTCAAACTGCATTAATTTTGCAGAGTGGTAGCAACCTAAGTGGCCATCTCTCAGGAATGCTACAGATGTATTCCAGATTGCAGATCCTGCATTGAACATTGGACTAGGTGATCTTTAAGATCCCTCATGACTCTATGATTTATTATTGTAGTAATACAGAGGTGTTTTGGCATCAGAGATCATTCTAATCACACATGGATCAATCATATATTAGTGGCCACCATAATTTAGAAAAGTTCCTTTTTGGACTACAATTCCCAAAATCCACCAGCCAGTTTTTCCAAGCCTTGCTGGCCACCTTCGAGGATTCTCAAACCCATATGGATCATTCTGAAACCACCCTGGCTGACACGACTGTTGCCTTTGTCAACCAAGCACATCTTGTATAAATATCATGAATTTCAAAAACATTTCATGATTGATTTATTGATTTATTGTACCTTTTGGAACAACAGGAATGAACAAGCACACAATCCCACCCAGGAGTAACCAAGCCGCCTGGCATTTCTTCCTCCCCAACCACTGAAGCAGGAAAACGCAGGAGAAGCGAGCTGGTATTTCAACTGCTCCAAAGATGAGTTGAGTCATGTAGATGTCCAAGCCGAAATCTCCAACATGGAGACTCACGCCGTAGTACACAAGACTGTCAGCAAACCTGAGCATAAAACAAAGAGGACTCGGTTTTTATCCTTTATAACCATTCGCCTGGATGAGCTAATAATTCATCAGAGCCTGGAAATGTTACTTGTAGGACTACAACACCCCAAATGCTTCACCTAACATAACCAAGAAAATAACTAGTCTAACAATGAAACAATTTCACTGTACTCCATACCAGATCAAAACCACAAAACCTATTACTCAGTTATTTTAATTTCGAACACTCACCAAACCCAGATCATGATTAAAGTCGTGCGCCGTAGATGTGGCATTTTGAAAAGATCCAGGACACTCCCAGATTTCACCTTCTCCTCAGGAGCCATCTTCAAAGCAAACAAAACACAGGAGACAAAACATCAATGAAAACAGATGTATGTTCTTCACAGAGCCCAGAAGTTCAGATGTTGAATTGCTCATAAATAATGAGTTACTTGGAAGTAAAAAACAATGAGTTACTTGCAAACAGAACTTGGGAAAGCTACTTTAAACTGGAGCTCCCAGGACTCTGGACACATCAGGAGGGCAAGGACATTTGTCTCAGGGGTATCTAGTGGCCTCCATGGCTGCTACCACACTGCAAAATTAAAGCAGTTTGACACTACTTTAACTCTAGTGGCTCCATCCTATAGAATCCTAGGGTGTGTGGTTTGTTGTGGCACTGGAGTTTTCTGACAGAAAAGGCTAAATAGCTCACAAAACTACATATCCCACTGAGCCATGACAATTAAAGTGGTGTCAAACTGCCTTAATTCTGTAGTGTAGATGCAGCATATGTGGGGGGGGGGCCTCAAACAATCAAGGAGCTATCCAAAGTGCTGAACCTGATGCCCAAAATGTTGTTACTGTGTGCCTTCCAGTCATTTCCAACTTATGGCAATGCTAAGGCAAACCTATCATGGGGTTTTCTCGGCAGGATTTGTTCAGAAGAGGTTTGTCATTGCCTTCCCTTGAAACTGAGAGAGTGTGATTTGCCCAAGGTCACCCAATGGGTTTCATGGCTAAGCTGAGAATCAAACCCAGGCCTCCAGTGTTGTAGTCCAACATTCAAACCACTATGCCATACTGGCTCTCCCAAAATAGATTCAGACTAAAAGCCAGAACAGGTGGGGCCCATTATCTGCCACTTTTTGGAGTAAAGAAGCTGGAGGACCCACAAATGCCTAGAGAAGTGTTTTCTCTAGGAACGTCTAGCTTTCCCAGCACAATTCTAAGGTTAACTTCTGGAAGAGTTGCACTGGAGGATCAAAAGATTCCCAGAGAGAACACATTAATCAAAAATGCAAATAATCAAATCTGCAAAAGTCAAAGCCACAATTGTGGACGGCCAACTGTATTGCTGACTATGTTGGGCATCATCAAGATACAGGTGACACCTGAACCCAAAAATCCAGACCATCTCTCCCAACAGTGTTATGCATATGTTAAATAAAATTGGGACAAAACTGAGTCCTGTGCAATACACTCTTACACACAGAAGGTCTCTAAACTCTCTAAGTGACAAAAAAGACTAACCATGAAACTCTGGAACTTGTGCATGCTTCTTTAACAATAATGCAAAAACTCATAATTGCAATAATGCAAATTAAACATACAGAGACATAATGAAACTATATAAACCATTTAGAAAATGATCATAGTCTTCACAGGCCAACAGCCAAGGAGCTGAAGAGGAGTCCCCAGCAAAAAAATTAAAGAGTTAAGGAATGTTGCAGGGCATGAATGTCTCCTTTTTGCCACAATCAGCCATCTGGTTTTCTCTTTCTCTTATAAAGTGGGCCCTTGATATGCACTGAGATGGATACCAAAATCCATGGATGCTCAAGTTCCATTAAATACAATAGGAGAGTCAAATGGTGGCCCATTTATATAAAATGGCAAAATCATGGTTTGCTTTTTGGAACTGATATATTTAAAATATTTTCAGGCTGTGGATGCTCGATAAAAAGTCAGTGGATATGGAGGGCTGACTGTACCTTTTTTCCTTAATCACACACACATACACACACAGAGAGCCACCTTTTTGGGGGTGTTTGGTGTTCATTTCTCTCTCGTTCTTATCTTAAGAGGAGAAATAGGCATCCCAGCCTTTTGAACACCTGATTGAGTAGTTCTTCCGGGACAGTCCGTTTGTTGATGGAGGCGGCTTTTCGAAGCAGCTGTTTGGCTTCTTCAATCTTCCCTTTTGTCACAAGCCATCGAGCAGAATTAGGGAGGACCCTGCAAAGTACAAGAGGCCATGAAGCACAGCAGATTAATGTGCCAGGAAATGTTCTGAGTGGAGTGGGATGCATGACAGTGTTCTGATCCAGTAGTACCAGCAAGCTGTTGAAATACTGTAGCTTGTATCACATCTCATTTTTGTCCCATTTCATTTTTTTTCCCTGTGCCTGTGCAACATGTCCTGCATCAAAGTAACCATGTTTGAATGCTGCTTCCCAGCTTGCTAAAATGTGGGCAGCTGAGCATATAATTAAGAATAAAACCAGAGATAATAGCCCAGCAGTGGACGCCTCATGCTTGCAATGTTCAGTTAAAAAAGGCATCATCCTCAAAGGCTTGGTTAAAGGAAAATATTGGCAGTTGCCTCCAATATCAGAATGTACTTTCTAGTTGCAATAGGCAAAGTCCTTGGTAAATATAATTGCCAGTCTCACATCACATCCATTGGGGGAAGGATATTAAAACATGGCATGGGAATAAGTTCATGTCACTACAGATTGAATGTAACTTACATCATGCCTCCAGTTCAGAAAAGCTACTTTTTTGGACTACAGCTACTAGAATCCCCTAAGTGAATTGTAATCCAAAAAAGGTGCACCTGAATTAGCAGGGATAGTCTTGATTAGTCTTCTGCCATCCCACTTTTTCAGCTGCTTTTAAGGTTTTGAATTTTCTCTCTTCTCTCCCTCATTTCCCACATTGTTCTCAGCTTATTTCAGTTGCTTCAAATTCAGTTCAAAATGCAGATACAGTTTGTACTCGATTAACTCAGCAAGAGAGAGAGAAGACAGGCAGAATCTTGCCCTCCCCAGCAGGCTCAGTGAAAAGCAAACTGCTGTAACCTTGCCTAGCTTGTGCCTTCTTCATCATTAATAGCTTTTGTCATCTTGAGCACACTCTGATGTTGCTTGGCCTCACCAATCCCAGTTTTCATCTGAGAAATCTTGGACAGTATGAAAGGTTAATTTCCCACCCAGCTCTTCATCCAGTCCAACCATCCATCATACAGTTCTTGGGCACAATCCACTCACCATATGTAGAAAAAGAGCACGAAGACAGGAGCAGAGCCAGCTACTTGATACTTCCTCCAGTCATGAATGGAGTAGGCCAAGCCTGCCAGGGCCATCTGACCCAAGGCATTGCTGCAGTGGGTAGTCACCTGTGCCAGCGGGCGATAGGCGGCTCCGACCCACTCAGAAGCTGAAAGGAATCACAGTCCATCTCTGATGTATTGAAAGCCTTTTGCTTGCCAATGAATTACAGACAATATTCTGCATCATGTACTTAGTGAAGTACCTGACCTGATGTATAACAAGTACAGTTGGCTCTCCATATCCATGGATTTTTTTATCCACGGGTTCAAGCATCCACAGATTGAAAGTATTCCAAAAATATAAATTCCCCAAATCAAACTTTGATTTTTTCATTTTATATAAGGGACAGCATTTTACTATGCCACAGTATTTACTGGGACTTGAGCATCCACGGATTTTGGTATCCATTGGGGGGGGGGGACAGTCCTGGAACCAAAACCCAGTGGATCCTAAGGGCCCCTGTATAGTTGACTGAGTAATCTATCCTGGCCCAACCTCCCCAAATCTCCTTGACGCATCATTCACCCATGCCTTGATCACCAGCAGAATGGATCTCCTTCTCTTAATGTTCAGTAAATCATGGCAATAGTGTCAGAGCCTTACTCAGAGCCTTATCGCATAAGAAAGCCAAAATGGAGCAGAAGAGTAGTGGCTTTCTCTGTGCCTCTCTGCATGCTGTCATAGAACTTCTGTTCTCTTCCCAAGCTAGATGGTCATAAAAGCAAGCCTTTTGTTAAACTGATTTTTCCAAAACAACAAAAGGCACACTTTATTACTGTCTCCCTCAGGAAGAAAACAGAAGTACTATGAAGTAGCCCGAAAAACCCACAAAAAAAATATAGAAGTACTATGATATCACATGGAGAAGCATGAAGGAAGCTTTCCCATTCCATTTCAGCATTCTTTTCTTGTGCGATAAGGCTCTGAGTAGTGCTCATGAATGCAGAACAGTTCACTAGATTTATACATCTTTAGCTGTTCAGAAATGACTTGAAGGCACAACAACAAAGACTATTGTCTAAGAGAAGATTAAAACAGTTTAAGTAACATTATTTTATTTCTTGGTCACATTCAAAAAGTCAGGTCCAAGACTTAGAAAAGTTATTTTTTTAGACCCAAACTCCTAGAATCCTAGTCAAAGTGACATGCGTAAAATAACCCAGGGACAGTAAAAAATGTGCCAAGATTGCTATCCACATTCAGAGAACCTAAAATTAAGGAGCATTTGGGGGTTTGAAAATCCAAAAATCTGCATATGGAGAGTCAGGGCAAATTCTTCTAATACCATTCTAATGCCCATTCCTGCTTTTAAAAATACTAAACAGATAGAGAGCTAAATTGGGAGAGGGAAGGAGGGTGATGGGGTTATTTTAGAGCAGATAACCAGACTGGACATTGTCAGGATGGCAAGATCTAAACCCAGGCATCTTACTTAAAGCTGCCATGCTGATACTGATCCCAGCAAATGCGGCCCCCACGACGAATCTCAAGATAATGTAGACGGCGAAGGTTGGTGCAAAACCTGACCCGACACCAAAGCAGCCCATGAGGAGAAGCTGGAGCAAGATGGACCATCGACTACCGATCCTGATGGAAGGAAAAGCAATCCATGTGTCAGTCTGTCTGCAATGCACAGATCAAGATTTGCATTTAATCATTGTGAAGAAAGTCAAAGTACACTTTGCAGGCATGCCCATGCAACAAAAGTCATGTGCATCAGGTGCTCTCATGGTGCTCTGGCACTTCCTAGCAGGTGTCTAGATGTGCATCGCGGATGGTCCAAATTGCACATCAGGCTGTGGTGACTCCACTATCACTCCATTGGCTACCATTGGACAATGGAGGTCCATATGTTATAATGCCATGGCATTATAATGCCATGACAGCCTCTAGATGAATGTGAGCATTGTGAAACCACTCAGTTCAATTTTGCATGCACATAAGGTCATTTATGAAGGTGCAAGTCTCAAGCTGAATGCCAGCTACAGTCTTTTTAATCCAAAAGTAGCACCTTGAACCTGGCTCAAAATCTAACTGGAAAGCAATATAGATTTGTTTGTTTTTCAGCATAAGGGTTTTATGCACATGGTAGGAGCTCTCACTAAGAACCTGACTGCTGCCTTTGCAGTAGTCTTACACAAGGATGGCTGTGGAGTGGTGAATTTATTCTGGGTTTTAGTCCAGCTATCACAAGAGCTATCCTAGATACTGAATCTCAAAATAGGTTCAGCACTTTCAATCGGTTCTGTAGAGTGTAGACTAAAACCTGGACCAGATTCACCACCCCACTAACATGTAAGCCACCAGCCATCACTGGCCCAACACAGAGCCCATTGAAGTAGCCTAACATTGAGATCATCTGTGCACAGTACTCCAAGATTTTCATTTGGATTCATGTACATATAGTCCCAATCTGCATCCAAAGGTCAATTCACACAGATTTACAGTGGAAAATATAGTATTCAGTTTTGGCAGTGAAAAAGCCCAGCTCCACTTAGAGCTAGATCATTCTTTAATGCCTGACTCTGATCAATCCTTGGAACAAAGAAGCTATGGGATGGATGGCTTGGAAAATTGCCTGTGCCTTTTCTGGTGGTGGCGTGCAATTGCAGTGCATAGCCAGGGCTACCTATCTGCTACCATTTATCATCATGCCACCAATGCAGAGCTCTTAGGAGATTATCACACACAGACAGGATAGGAATGGGATCACTCCCCCAGCTTTACCCTGTCTGTGTCAGCGATCACGCAAAAGGCATTCAGATATCATTATCCTGTCATTGAAGTGGCATTGCATTAACGGGAACTCCTGTTAATGCAAAATGCTGAGCAATGCCACTTCAATGATGGGACAATGATGGGACAACAATGGGATCAGTGCAGTGTCATGTGAAAGTCTTTGTCACTCATGCTTTCCAGATGAGATAATGTCCGGATAAGCACAACATCATCTGAAAGTCCTTCCCACAATCAGGATGGACAGGACAATTATGTCCCATCCCCTGTATGATAATCTCCTTAGAGTCCACCTTGCACAAGCAGTGAGGACCTTGCATGATCCATCAAAGGCAAAGCCATGTTAGTCTGGATCAGTGTGCAAAGGGCTCTTGTAGCACCTTTGAGATTAGCTGAGGCTGCTGCAACACTGCAGAATTAATGCAGTTTGACACCACTTTAACTGTCAGCGCTCCATCCTACAGAATCCTGGGATTTGTTGTTTATTGTCGACCAGTGCTCTCTGACAGAGAAGGCTAAATATCTCACCAAACAACAAATCCCAAAATTCCTAGCATTGAGCCCTGGCAGTTAAAGTGGTGTCAAACGGCATTACTTCTACAGTGTAGCTGCAGACTGAGAGAAGAAAGAAGTTGGTAATGCAAGAATCTTTTGCTTAGAATAGGTCAAATCTTAGCATTCCATGTTGCATTCTCCTTGATTGTAGTGGGACATATTTGTTATTAAGGCACACCCAATAGCTGCCCACATTCTCCTCCCTGTGATTTCCTGCATGCCTCTGGAAGAACATGTTTTGCATAAATTATTTGCATCAATATATACAGAGCAAGCAGGACATCCAAGTCTCTGTCCCACCAACTGCCCAAACTTTGCTCTTGTTTCTTTCACTGGGCACTGCCCATCGATTTTAAAAAGTTTCCTCCTAGCCCTAAGGCTTGCCAGAAACATGATTTTTTTATAATGAAATTTGCCATGCTACCTGCTATACCAGAGCACCTGGTACTTTTTGATCACTGCCCAAGCCCCAGCAAAGCCCATTGCTAATATCAGGCATGGATCTCTCTCCTTTAATTGTTTATCCAACCTCTTCCCAGCATTCAGAACAGCACAGGACTGTTGTGCCTAGAAGCCATTTTAATTTCTGACAATGCCTCTTTTATAACATCACTCCAGGGCACTGTTGGGAAACAGAGAGGGCCAGGAGTGGAGCAGGTACTAGAAATGGACACATCAGTGCACTATGCATTTAAAGCCAATCTGAAAGCCCTCTTGTGAGTATTGGGAAAACAGAGCAAAAGTGAGATAGGGAGGAAGAAAATATTATCTGCAAGGTTTGTGGGCTGAATGCCTGTTCCCCATCCCAAAAAAACATAGTTGTGAAGCAACCACACATGCTCATCACAGTGCTCATTTATAGTGCTATGATTCCACTTTAACCATCATGAGTGCATCTTCTGAAATCCTGGTAGCATCATGGTTAAATAATAAATAAAACTTTTATTTGTATCACGCTTTTCTGTTGCAGGGCAATCAAAGCGGCTTACATGTTAAAACAGCACCAATATACAGTACACAATACATATACAATATAATATCTACCCCCCTTAAAAAAATTAAACATAATACAATTAAAATTGATCTGTTAAAATAAGAGTATTGTCAACAGTACAACAGTACAAGTGCTGGCATGCTACATAAGAAGGGGAGAATTTATTCATAGCTGAGTCATTCTGTTCAGGGAAAGCCTGCCGGAAGAGATCCATCTTAACAGATTTTTTAAAGCTGTCTAAGCATGTGATTTGATGGATTTCTTCCGGCAAGCCATTCCACAGTCTGGGAGTGGTTGTGGAAAGTATCCTCTGAGAGGTTGCTGTTACTCTGGTCTTTATCGGCTGCCATAAATTCCTCCCAGAGGACCTGAGGGTGCAAGGCGTATTATACGGAAGTAGGTGATCCCTTAGATAGGTTGGACCCAAGCCATGTAGCACTTTAAAGGTGATAACCAATGCCTTGTTCTGTGCCTGGAAGCCAATAGGCAGTCAGCGGAGTGACTTTAAGATGGGTGTTATGTGGTCACTCCTAGATTTTCCAGTAACCAACCTGGCTGCCATATTCTGTACTCATTGAACCTTCCAAACTAAGCACAAGGGTAGCCCCATGTAAAGTGTGTTATAGAAATCGAGTTGTGAGATTATCATTGCATGTACTACAGTTTCGCAGTCCCTTACTTTTAGGAAAGGGTGCAGCTGGTGTATCAGCCGCTGGTACTGCAGCCACAATGTTGGTACTGCAGCCACAATGTTGTGAGTTCAATCCCAGAGGGCTCCAAGGCTGACTCAGCCTTCCATCCTTTCGTAGATCAGTAAAATTAGTACCCAGCTTGTTGGGGGCAACGGGCAACTGGCTTACAGACTGTAAACTGCTTAGAGAGTGCTGAGTTTACTGATAAGCAGTATAGAAAAATAAATGCTATCGCTATCTCTATTGCTAGTGGCAGTGAAGGAGGCATTTAGAATTCTGATCCAGAGGATTCACTGAACTACAATTCCCAGGAATCACTCACATGATGTAGTGGTTTCTGTTTTGGACAGTGGGAGACCAAAGTTTGAATCCCGACTGGACCACAGAAATCTATTGTGTGACTGTGGGCAAGTCACATTCTCTCATTCTCAGAGGAAGGCAATGGCAACCCCCCCCCCCCCTGAACAAATCTGGCTAAGAAAAGCCAGATAGGTTCAGCGTTCACCTGAGGGTTGCCATAAGTCAGAAATTACTTGAAGGTACACAACTGGGAGCCTTTTTGGCTGAAGGGTGGGGTATAAATGCTAGGAAGGAAGGAAGGAAGGAAGGAAGGAAGGAAGGAAGGAAGGAAGGAAGGTACTGTCAATAACTGTGTGATATAAAGGGCACCATGTAATAGTTCAGCACTTTTGATCTCCCCTTTAAATTTGGGAATAAAACTCAGGACTGATTCCCCGTCCCATTGCCATGAAAGTTGCATGCTATCACTGCAAAGGTACTTCACTGCCATTGCCACATTATAACATATTTCTTAAAGAAAGGAAAGAAATGGTTATCCCTGGGGGGGGGAAATGTGGCATATTCCTTACACACACACACACACACACACACACACACACACACACACACAAAACACAACACA
>NC_056527.1:7699172-7711456 GCF_019175285.1 Sceloporus undulatus | reverse complement strand
GAGAAAGTTCAAGATTATCTTTACCTGTCACTCAATGGGCCGAAGACAAGGGCTCCGACCAGAAGACCCGCCATGAATATGGACTGAGAGATGTCGTGTAGGTCTTTCTGGTCACAAACCAAATTAAACTAAAAGAGAAGAAGACAAAATCTTTTTCAAATAACTCCATAGTCTAAGGCACCCCAATTACTAGGAAACTTTGAAAATGATCGTTTCTTCCCATCAGAAATGGAGAAATGCAAATTATACTCTCATTTAATTGAGTCAACTCTGCATTAGGTGGGGAAATGACAAAAACCAAACATTTTGGTGTATATATAACCAGCATTATTTATTACTGAGTGTTAGACTAGGCCTCCAGAAGACCAGGGTTCGAATCCCCTCTCAGCCACAGAAACCCACTGGGTGATCTTGGACAAGTCACACTCTCTTAGCCTCAAAGGAAGACAATTGCAAAGCTGCTCTGAAGAAATGCTAAGAAAACCCCAAGATAGGACCCATATACACCAAAGGTTGCATCTGCACTGCAGAAATAAGGCAGTATGACACTGCTTTAGCTGTCATAGCTCCATCCTATGGGATCCTGGGATTTGTAGTTTGTTGTGGCACCAGCGCTCTCTGAAAGCGAATGCTACATCTCTGACAAAATTACAGATCCTAGATTTCCGTAGCACTGAGCCATGCCAGTAAAAGAGTTGTCAAACTGCATTATTTCTGCATTGTAGATGCAGCCAAAGTTACCTTGGAGGCACATAACAAATATGTTACTGAGTATTAGAAATGGGATATTTCAAACCCCAGAGTTTGCTTAATGACAGAGGCTTGGCAAACACAGAGCAAGGTCTTCCTCCTCTGCGTCCCACCAGTGAGGTCAATACACTTTGGGCCTAAATGACTCACTTCAAAAGGCTTGTGCACATGGTTTTAAAGCATTTTAACCTTTCAAACCTGTATTGACTTGTTAATGTGTCAAAAAAATTTTAGTCTTATTTTGTTGTCAGTAATTACCAAAGCATGTGCTTATGAAATTTTAGAAATGTGTACGCTTTTCAAATGTCCAATCATCAAGAAAATAAAAGATTTCTGACCTCAAATTGTGTTCTCTTCAGAGAAGTAAACAGGCTTTTTAGAAAGGCTCAACAGAACCCACTTTCTCACTCATCCATCTATGTTCTGGGTCCCCTTCTGTTTTGGCTAGTTTAATAAAGGGGGGGGAAAGACCCATTTGGGAGGCAGATAGTCAGGAGTTCCTTTCAAATTCAGAAGAAAGGCTAAAGCAGATTCACCATCCATCTGGCATGGAGCCACCAGAAAGCTAATTCTCCAGGTCATATATGAAGATGTTCCCCGTACCTTACCCTCAATTACTCCTTTGGTATCTCCTTTTTATTTGACTATGATGTAGCTAAATACCTGTCCATATCTCTGGAGTTTAGCACGTTGCCTTCCTCAATGCTTGGGCCAGGTTAATGTGTCATTCAAATTGCCAGCTAACTAAAACTTTAATAAAAAATAATCTCTGCTCCAAGTAAGAGTTTAACCCTGAATCCTGACATAAATAGGGGGGGAATCTTATCTGTTGCTGAGAGGGAATAATTCCTTGAAGTCTCTAAAGAACAGAAAAGGCACATGTTACAGTCCTTCTATTATTATTATTATTATTATTATTATTATTATTATGTTTTATTTATAAAGCGCTGTAAATTTACACAGTTCTGTACATACGATCAGTTAAAAACAGAATAGAATAAAATAAACCTGCCTATGGCATACATTCTACGAAAATAATTGAACATAATACATATTAATACATATTAACATTTAAATAATAAAATATAGCAAACAAGAAATAAAAATAAACCTAGGATAACAACCCCAGGGATGTACTCCTGAGAAATGTACATGAAAAATGCACACTGGAGCGTGTCCAAAGGAGGGCGACTAAAATGGTGAAGGGTCTGGAAACCGTGCCCTATGAGGAACGACTTGAGCTGGGTATGTTTAGCCTGGAGAAGAGAAGGTTAAGAGGTGATATGATAGCCCTGTTTAAGTATTTGAAAGGGTGTCACACTGAGGAGGGAGCAAGCTTGTTTTCTGGTGCTCCAGAGACTAGGACCCGGAGCAATGGATGCAAGCTACAGGAAAAGAGATTCCACCTCAACATTAGGAAGAACTTCCTGACAGTAAGAGCTGTTCAACAGTGGAACACACTCCCCTGGAGTGTAGTGAAGTCTCCTTCCTTGGAAGTCTTCAGAGGCTGGATGGCCATCTGTCAAGGATGCTTTGATTGAGAGTTCCTGCATGGCAGAATGGGGTTGGACTGGATGACCCTTGTGGTCTCTTCCAACTCTATGATTCTATGGCATTTTGGTATACTATGGCCCCATACAGACAGGCCAAAATAAAGCTGCTTCAGGTCACTTTGGAGGTATGCTGTTTAAATGATGCATGTGTCCTAAGAGTCCGGAAGCCATGCCAAAGCCACGCTTTAGTCCTAAAGACCTGACCTGAAGCAGCTTCATTTTGGCCTGTCTGTATAGGCCCTCTCACATGAAAAAAGCTCCTGCAGCATAGAGGACTAGATCCTGAAGGGGATGACAGGGTTAGAACACCTTCAATGTGCAACAAAAGGAGGCTTTAGCATGGAAATGCATTCAAAAATATTAACTTCTTTGCCATGTTCTCAAATGTCTGTATTCCTCAAGTGGTAAAACGTTCCAAGGACAGGCATAGAGCAAAGCTTGCAAAAGCTGCAGCTACCAGCATTGCCATGTAGGACTGAAGGATTCGGAGAAACTCTTCTAGACTCTGGCCTTAGAGATTTGGTTTTCATTGTGCCAAAAGAGCAGAGCAGATTTGTAAGATTCCACTTACAAATATAGAAGTTTAACGCAGTGGAAGCAACTGGATACCCTTATGTCAGGGGGCATATCTCTTCCTTTGCCTCTCTGTCCCATACTCTTGGCTGGAGAACAGTAGAGGCTGGTGGCTCCAATGCCACTGGGTTCCCAAGAGGCTGAACCCATTTCCAAAACTGGCTGAGTACCATAGACTTTTGCAGTTCTCAAACACCCAGTCAGTACATCTGGAAAGATGTGTGCTTTTCCATGCTTTGATGGGTGTCACATGATTGGAGAAACATGACAGAATACAAGCTGCCTGTCAGGACTCGGGAGACCCTTTTCTTACGAGGGGATACTACTGATGACCCTTGATGGTTTGGGAACAATCTGTTTCACAAAAACATGCTCCATTGGTGTAAGTTTACATTGCTGAGGGGGACTACAGGCTTCCCCTGTCTTTTAATACTTCCCTTTCTATCGCCTCGCTCTTTCAACACTTGCAAATTACAGCTCAGTTCCATTAATTCAACAGCAGATGTTGTTTTTTTGTCAGTTCATCTTACCTACAAGGCTCATTTGGGACCACTCATGTGCACTTTTGTATATCTATTGTATGTTAATTCAGCTTTACACACATTCAAAAGTCATATACAATTGGCCCTCCATTTTTGTGGGGGATTCATTCTGGACCCCCCATGAAAATGGAGGCTCACACATATTTAGGCCTCATAGGCTTGAATGGGACATGCCCCCACACATATGGCCCAGGTGTGCATACCACTGGAAATTGCAGAGGTTGCCCCTCCATGGATATTCAAGGGTGCAGATCCCAGATCCGTTAGTTAGGAGGGGCAACTGTACAGTGTGTTGTTTACATTTTCAGTGGCAAAATGCATTTGCAAGCCAAATGCTAATAGTGGGTTCCACTTTTCAACCAATTCCACTTTTTGTCAGTCCTCTGGTCCCTAACCCATCAGATAAGCAGTGGCTTCCTATATATAGCATGTACCTGTTTTGTTCATTATAATAAGTTTCTAAATTTGCTGACGTAGGAAGAACATCCATCTCTCGGTCTTGAACACCACCAGCCTCCAATGAACCTTACATTTCCAGTGGCTGCTCTGATCCTGTGGGACTCCTTGCCACATGAGGCTAGACTGGCCCTCTCTTTGCTCTCTTTCTATTAGCAGGTGTTGGCCTTTTTATTTATAAGGCTTTTGACTGTTAACTTGCAGTTGCAGAAGCATCTTTTCAATGGGGAGGGGGGATGCTCTACTTTTATTCTCATCACTCTGTTTGGAATTCTAAACTGTTCTAAATTAGTGTTTTTAATAGGGTGGCTTGTTTAATTGTTTTAATGTTTGTATTCTACATTGCTTTTATCTGTAATCTGTCTTAACCCATGCTATGAGCCAACTTGGTAGAAAGGTAGGATCTGTTGTTGCTGCTGTTGATGTCACTGTCATTGTTGATATTGGCTAGACCTTTCTATGTTGTGTAACTTCCCATAAACGTAGCTATATAGCAGTGGCAGTAAGGAACCACATTAGTGAATTGCAGAGATGTGTAATGGGACACTGGCTAGGGTGTCCAATGCATGTCAGATGCTATTAACATGCATGGCCATCCCCAATGAACATCAGTGCCAATGTGGCTTGGGTCCTGTTGTGCATCAGTTTCAATGTGCAATGGTCACTTAGTGAGTGTCCTTATGTCGAGACATAAGAGCAGCCCCTTGCTGAATACGAATGTTGCAAAAGTGCTCAGTTTTATTTTCCACAGATGTAAATCCATGCACAAACATGTAAGCCCCCAAGTAAATTCCAGCCAGAATTGTTATTACTATACTGTATTTATACCCCATAACTAGGAGACTCTGCATTAAATAGAGAGACAGAGAGTTTGATAGAATCAGTGCCATGCTTTGATGTCTTGTCTTTCAGTGCCACTATGATCTTTCACAGCTGTCCCCATCTTATTTCTTTGTCCAGATTTGTGTTGTAAGGATGATAGAAGAACACCAAATCCAAAAATCATTTAGAGTATTTAAGAGTAAGGGCATGTTGTATATAACACGCGTGCACGCACACACACACACGCACACACATTTCAAGAGAGATAGAATTGCCTTTCTTTCCCAACAAATGTCAAGTACCTACCTCTGTCAACAAAGTTGGCTTTGAAGTCTCAGGATACACCCAGCCAGACTGGCATTTTTCTGTGGCATTGAGTCCATATTTTAGGATTGATTCAAGATCCTCTTGCACAGGAGTATACATTCTGCATTCCTCCAGAGACCCATCTGGTTTCTTAGGAATTGTCAAGTTCAGCTCCTGCTCTTGGGTCAGGTTTAAGCCATGTAGCCAGTTTGTTTTGCAATAATGCAACACGTCCATAACAATGAACTGTTGGCCAAATATGTGGAAGGGGGTGAGAAAATTTGGGATGCAGATCAGCAGCACCAGCCATTTCTGAAACCTCCCAAATTCTCCCACAGCTTTCAAGATATCTCCAAATTCAACCATTCTGGGTTCTTCAAAAGCTGGACTGTGTAGCCATCACACCCAGGATCTGAAATTAATGTTTAAACATAATAAGGAGAAAGTGAATAATTAATCCAGTTTTGCTATCGGTTAAATCTATAGAACCCATCTCACCCCACCAGCTGCCAAGATCGAAACATGCTGTCTGGGAAAACATGTCATGCACATATCTTGTGTAAAACTATTCAATGTTGACTTTGGAATCTGTTTTCGCCAGTCAAAACTAATACACAGACTTCAAGGGTCCAGTGTAAAAGGACACGGTATCATGCATCACAGAGAGGGCCGAACTAGGAAAGTTATTTTTGATTGGTGAAAATGTAGGTGCCAAAGCAGAGCATGAGATTAACTAATTTTAAAAAGAGTCAATGTTTTAATGTTTAGACTAGATGGAGGATTACTCATTTGGTAGTGTAAGTTAAATGGTGTTAAAGAACAACCTGGTTTAGAGTAAATGCATCACTTGCAAAGAAAACATCTGTTTATCAAATGACAGTCTTTGTCATCACCTCTCAATACGTGTTGATCTGATAGCACCTTAGTATGTGTCCCTTACTTACTCTTAGTCCTTCTGTAGCTGGAATAGATAATCTCAGAGTTTCCAGATATAACTCAGAGTTTCCAGATATAACTCCAATAAGAAGTGAAGTATTGAAGTCTTTTACTTCAAGTCTGAAGCCATATCTCAAGCCTGTACATTCAAGTCTCAAGTTGAGTCTCAAGTCCTTGCAAGATACTTTCAACTCAAGTCTCAAGTCTGGAATCCAACATGAACAGAAGAAAAAGCAGGTGGTGGTGGTATGGGGAGGGGTGAATTACAATAACTGGAAAATCAAAAAGATGTGCACAAAGTTAGGAGGAATTCTCAAAGAGGAACAGCATATGTATTAGGCAATGAGTTTGAACTTTTGAAAGCTCCTTCAATGTGCAGCAGGGATAGGCTGCTGAGTAGACCTCAACTCTTGCCTCCAGCCCATTGTCTAATGCACTTGCTGTTTCTGGATGAAGTTAGAACAGTAGGTCAGTCACTAAAAATATACAAGTCTTAAATTGAGTCGAGCTGAGTCAGTGCATCATTTATTGCCAAGTTGAATCCAAGTTGAGTCAGCGAAGTGACTTGAGTCCAAGTCAATTCTGAGTCAATCAACTCATGTCTACATCACTGCCAATAAGCACCAGGCAGTGTGGCCAGTGCTGGCATGATGGGACTTACAGTGCAGAATATCTGAAGGACACCCAGTTACCCAGAGATGTAGCTGAAGAAGGCGGGAATATGAAGACAGTGCCCCTAAATAAGAATTATTTCCCTCCCTCCATGAAATTTTCCTTTTTACCGCATTGCAATGAGTGAGACATTGAAAATCATTCATATCTAGAACTCTTCTATTTGCTGTGTTCACATTCCCTTGGTCACGTTGCCTGCTCTTTTTCTTTGGAGGCCTAAACTGTATTTCTAAATGCTGAAATGGAATTATAAGTTCCCACGATGCAAGCAATTTGGAGAGAGAAGGAAAATGTTGCCACCCCTTCTTCATAGCCACTCCTGCTGTATATAGTGACCCCTGAGCTTGTATAAACCAATGCACAATTATTGCGTTTGCTGCTTCCGTCTCAGCAAAGGCTGGATACTTTGCGCTTCCATGTTTCTTACAACCCAGATGTGGGACAAAATGTGAGAAGAGGATGCCTAACTCTTTTATTTAAAAAAAAAATCTTGGAAAAAATGTACCTGAATTTTGCACAACGGCCTGATTTTGTCATGTCAGATGGACATTCCTGTCATGTTTGAAATATCCTCCTCGCACTCAGATGGAAATACTACACACACACTCCTGGATTGTTCTCTCTAGCAGGAGCATGGTAGTTCCCATTTTGTGGAAGGAGATCTGGGTTTTAGTACGAATTTTAAAGATGTGATCTCTAAAACATTAAACCTGTTTTAGAGCTAGGATTCAGTACCTTGGATAGCAGGGCAAGTTCATCACAGGGAGTGTTCTTGGTAGGATTACTTCAGAGGAGGTTTGCCCTTGCCTTCCTCTGAAGCTGAGAGAATGTGACTTGCTAGGGTCACCCAGCAGGTTAAGTGGCTGAGTAGGGATTGAAACCTTGGCCTCCCAGAATCCATTCCAAACTGCCCCACTAAGATGGCTCTTCACACAATCCATGCCATCCACGAAAGTTTGGGAACAAGTTGGCCCAAATCATTCATACATTTCTCAATGGTCTCACATTTCTCAGTTGTTTAGACAAGTTCAGTTCATCTACTTTAAGATTTAAGGTACTTTGAGGTTTCTGCGCAAAGAATTTTCTGGGCTATTCCTGATTTCTGATGTCCTCATGGAAAGATGCCATAATAGGTAAACTAATATCCATTAGGATTATATATTAGTCCAGTTCTACACCTTGGATCCTAGTCACAAGGCAAGAAGGGCAGACCAGGCCAGTGATTTCTTTATTCATTTAAAGCATTTAAAACCCATTTGCCAGCCAGAAACAAATAAATATATAAAGCTCTCAGACTCATTTACGGAAATCAGTCATGAAACAGCCTCTGCCATCAGGTTTACAGTCTAAAAGACCTAACAGAAAAGGAAATTGGTTTTGGATGAATGAGGGAAAAGATCACACTCAGACATTAATTCTTAGTTACCAAATGCCACACACACTCACATACATCATGGTCACGCTTGCTGAGTGATTCTGGAACTTGTGATCTAAAGGAAATACAAACACAGGGGTTACCATGTGGAACATTAAGACCATGACACACTCTCCAACTGCCCTGATTTGTCAGGGAAAGTTTCAATTAATCCTCTGCCATCCCACTTTTGAAACTGCTTTTAAAATGTCCCAATTGCCCCCTTCTCTTCCCCCTTTCCTCCTTGGTCATCACCTCATTTCAGTGGTCACAGACAGAGTTCAAAGTGCAAAAATTGCTTGTACTCAGTTAACTCAGCAGGGAGAGAGGAGAGGAAGGGAGAGCATCTTGCCCTTCCCAGTAGGATTGGGCAAAAACAAACTATCTTTTGTGTTCTTCCTTATGAATAACTTTTGTGATCTTGACCACATTCTGCTGTTCTTTAGCTACACGGGTCCTAGTTTTCACCTGTGAATGATTGGCAGGTATCAGTAATGTCACTAGGAGGCTGCAGGGTGTGTGGACCTCACCAGGTGACACCCTAGAAGAGGAGGTGATACCCAGCTAGTCTCCCACCCCCTGCAGGGTTTCCCTGTGGCCACAGGCCTGGTTTACAGGGCTCCTCGTGGCCATGGCCCTGCTCCCTGGGGGTGCACTGGGCCTCTCCAACCCTTCCCGGGGCCCGGACCACTCCACAGCCCTTCCTTAGAGCATATGGGGCTTTTCCAGCCTCCTAGTGACATTACTGATACCACATCTCCGGCCGCATGCTCACACTCCTCCGCACAGCAGAAATTGTGCACTGGAAGTCCTGCCCCCATAAGTGCCAGCCCCCCCCCCCCCTGGGGGCCCCCCCGGGGGGCCCCCAACCTCGGGGGGCCCCTGGCGGGTATAAAACACCCATTTAAAAAAAATGTGTCGTTGAATACTAAAGTTAGGATTATCCATGCCATCATATTTCTCATGTGTACGATTGTGGAAAGCGAAGAAAGCTGATAGGAAGAAAATAAATGTATCTAAAAGGAGGTGATGGAGAAGAGTTGTATGGATCTGTGGACTGCTGAAAATGACCAAGAAATGGGTGCTAGAGTAAATCAAGCCTGAATTGTCCATAGAAGATAAGATGACTAAACTGAGACTCTCGTACTTTGGACATATCATAAGAAGACAGGACTCACTAGGAAAGATATTACTTCTTGCACAGAGGAAAAAAATCTGAATAAGGGGGGGAATTGCACAAGAATCCATGCGTTTTTCTATGCAGAATAATTCTACTGCAACATTTCAGAACATTCAAATACCAAGATAAATATTTGTTTCTCCTGCAGTAGGTACAAAGCTACCATACTTATTCATCCCCACATGTCAGAATGAAATAGTCAAGGATTTATAGCCTTACTCCAGATTTCACTGGAATACAACTCCCATCATCCCCCATTTGTTGACTAGGACTGCTGTGAACTGCAGTCCAGGAATATCTGAAAGGCTACATGGATCCCATTTTATTGCTTTTCTCATTTTCCTCTATACTAGTTTTTTTCTGCTGAAATACACTCAGGGCAGCTTACAACTTGGAAAAAAATCCTTTGTAACATTAAAGAGGTTAAATGAGAATGTCAAAGGGAGTTACAAATAAACATTATTATTATTATTATTATTATTATTATTATTATTATTATTATTATTATTATTTCCTAAAATAAAATAGTCTTCACCATCCTCCAAAAGACAGGTAGGTGAGAGGACTAGGCATGTACTCTTCCCTCACCAGACTAGGTAGTTTTGACACTAGGAAAACAATTGGTTAAATTCTAATTTCAATATGACTTTACCTAATTATGCTCTTTCAACTCCTCCGCCCAAGAAATAAACAGAAATTCAAGTATTCTTCAAAATCCACACTTTAGACTTTTCCATTTATTTTTTGTTCTAAAATTTGCAAAGTGCATCTTCTTAGGGGGAAGTGCGCACAAAAAATAAGCAACATGTGCAATATATTTGAAATATTGTTTGCAAAAAGGATTTCCTAGGTAAACGTGCTCAAAATGTGTCTTATATTATTTGAGTATTATATTTAGGAGACAGTATTATATATTCTCCTTTGTGGAGCATGATGTAGAGGACTCCCAGGGACCAGAGTTCAAATCATATATGGAAACCTACTCATATCTGATGGATCCCATTTCAGTGGACCAATGAATCTGTTCCAAGCTTTAATCTGAACTTTAAAGGAGCTATCTAAGGTTGAGAGCCTGCATGGTGTAGTGGTTCAAGCATTGGGCTACAGCTGGAGAACTGGATCTGAATCCTTGCCCAGCCATGCAAATCTACTGAGTAACCTTGGGCAAGCCACACTCTCTCAGCCTCAGAGGAAGGCATGGACCAACACTTTCTGAACAAATCTTGCCAAGAAAATGCCACGATAGTCTTCCCTTAGAGTTGCCATAAGTCGGAAACAACTTGAAGGCACACAGCAGCAAGAAGAAATTATATATTAGAAGAAATATGCACAAGAATATATATGAATTTTCATGCAAAGCTTTCTATTTTAATTTCCAAAGTTCATAATCAGCTAATCTTAAGAATGGAAAAGCAAAGAAGCTGAGAAACCAGAATGGAAAGATTTCCCAACCCTGGTTTGATCCCATTCCCAAGCTTTAAACCATACCTGAGAGAAGTTGGTGCAGCCTCAAAAGCTTCCAGGAAAGGAGATTCCACAAGCTGTCTTGCATCGGCCAGCTGTTGAAAGACTTTATAGCCACCCAGCATCACACCTTACCTTCCAACCCCACCTCTTCCTTGTATCAGTAATAGTTACTTGTCTGCAGCCTTAGTTACTTTCTCAATTGTAGTTTTGACAGGGATGAGTAGGACTGCCTCTGCACTGCAGAAATAATGCAGTTTGATACCACTTTAAGTGCCATGGCTCAATGCTAGGGAATCTTGGGATTTGTAGTTTTGCGAGAGAATTAGCCATCTCTGTCAGAGACCTATGGTGCCAAAGCAAACTATAAATCAAAGACACCATAGGATGGAGCCATGACGGTTAAAGCAGTGTCGAACTGCATTATTTTTTCAGTGCTTCTACTAATGGTACTACTACCCTTCGTCTGGATACTGTACTTCTACTAAGGCCCTCAGGTCAGCATACCAGTAAAGCCACTGCAAACAATTTGAAACAATGGAAATAATTTAGGCCCAGTACACACGGTCCAAAAGTGGCGTGGCGAAGCTGATACTAAGGTTCTGGAGAGCGCAGCAACCACACGCTCCCAAATTCTAGTATGTACGGATTCTGGCATCATGGTGGCCTCCCATCCATATGGGGGCCGCCATGATGCCCCCACTGTACAGCGACCAGACATCATGGCAGCGCCCCTTCCTGCTTCCAGTGTCGCAAAAAAGAAGTCACATCTGCAGCACATCTCTGCAGCACAGACACGGGGCAAATATGGGCGGCACGGAGCCATCCATCTGTACTGCCCCTTAGATAGATTAAATACATCTTGAAATATGATTAACAACTTAAGGCCTGATTCCCACTACCTTTTAAACCAGATCGCAAATAGGTTTGAACCAGTTCAAATGACCCGGGTTCCCACCTGAATCAATTTGCTGAAGCGATTCGGAGAGGGGGGCCATGCTTTTTGATGCTGATTTTTTCTGCGTCTTTTTGGATAAATCGATTCTGCACAAGTGTGAACCAGATGCGAATCAGAATCAATTTAAATTTGCTCTTTGGCCAGGTGGAGTGGCTCCATTGTGAATCAAATCATTCGTCAATGTGAACCACAAGTGTTGGAGTCTCCTTCTTTGGAGGTCTTTAAGCAGAGGCTGGATGGCCATCTGTCGGATATGCTTTGATTGAGATTTCCTGCATGGCAGAATGGGGTTGGACTGGATGGCCCTTGTGGTCTCTTCCAACTCTACGATTCTATGATTCTATTTTATTTTAGGGATTTATATACCACCTTTCTCCCAAAATTGAATTTAAGGTGGCTTATTTTAAAGCCAAGCTTTGTTGCCTGGAGAATTACGGTGACATGTCAGGTCTGTTTCAAAGTATTGTTAGATACAGAGAAGCAGTTATAGAAATGTATTAAATAATAATGAAGAAGACAAGGTGCAGGAGCAGCATCTGTGGACAGTCTGAGGTCTGGCTGGAGGAGAGGCACTGAGAAAGACAAGATAAGTATTGACAGAGTCCCCCATCCTCAAAGAGCTGCCCTTTCGAAGTGCCTATTACTGCAAGCTGTTGCA